>NC_135422.1:16343798-16581298 GCF_051991245.1 Festucalex cinctus | reverse complement strand
TAAAACGACTTCTACTTTCACAACTTTTATTCCAAAGAAAGACCGCTATCTTAATGCTAACATATAAAGTGAAATACCATAGATAAGGTAAAGGAGATTAGCATACATTTGCAGTAGTTATACACCTTCAAACAACTACTCCTTTCATAACTTTGAAAGAAATCCTGCTAACTTAATGCTAACATGTAGATACCATACAACGCAAACAAGCATAACTTATATTGTTATATTCGCATGCCATTCTCTATGAATGAAACTTGAACTTTGTTGGGTTGATAAAATGAAAGAAACATTTCTTTCACCACTCTTCTTTTTGTCTGAATGTTTACAAAATGAATGTTTGTAAGAGTGGGGAGCGTTTGTCCAACGTACACCTATAAACCCATGTGACAGGAGTGTGCTACGCCGAGTTTGGCGTGCGCGTGCCAAAGACCACCGGCTCGGCCTACACGTACAGCTACGTGACGGTGGGCGAGTGCGTGGCCTTCTTCATCGGCTGGAACCTGATCCTGGAGTACCTGATCGGCACGGCGGCGGGCGCCTCGGCGCTCAGCAGCATGGCCGACTCGCTGGCCAACCACAGCATCAGCGGCTTCATGACCACGCACATCGGCACGCTCAACGGCTTTGGTGAGTTGAGGCGAGCGTCCAGAGATCCTGAAAAACATTTGTATGTATATTTTATGAATGTTGTTTTTCCAAATTTACATACACCAAAGCGATAGACTGCAAATAAGAATATTAGTAGACGGGCCCGATCATTTCCCAGATGGTCAGACAAGTGGGAAGCAGTTCATGTTTTTTAATTGCAAAACTGAAGGATGTGCTGTCATGTGGCGGGCCGGTCGCCTGGCAACACGCGTATCGCATCACCCGAGCTCGGCCCAGCTCCATTTGCTCGCTTTCTTGTTTGCGCAGCAGCACTGCATCAGCAGCAAACATCTACTCTGAATCAGTTCGGCCAATAATAGTACCTTTATTTTGCTACATTTTTCATGATGACTAAGCGATTCTGATGAAGACAGCAAAGGAACCTTATAAAAGCTATTGTCACAGCAAAATAACTACTGTACATTATCAATATACAATTACTTATTAGATTGATTTTAACGGCGGACAAAACAATAACTGATTTATTTTATTTTTAGTTTATTGTGTGTGTGTGTGTTGTGGTTAGGTAAAGGAGAGCAGTCGTATCCGGACCTGCTGGCGCTGCTGATCGCGCTGCTGGTGACGGTGATCGTGGCGCTGGGAGTGAAGAACTCGGTGGGCTTCAACAACGCGCTGAACGTCATCAACCTGCTGGTGTGGCTCTTCTTGATGGTGGCCGGGCTCTTCTTCGTCAACGGAGAGAACTGGGACAACGGCAGGTTCCTGCCTTTCGGCTGGTCCGGGGTAAGGAAAAATGTAGAGGACGGTTTTGGACATAATCAAGATTTTATTTTTTTTAATTTACTTTTTTATTTTATTTTATTTTATGCAGGCCAGGTTAAAAGTAAGCCACAGCCAAAATGTTTTATTTTATTAAAATTGATTTAGTGGTTATTTTATTTTCATTTTTCGTTTTTGTTATATATAATTTTTCTTTTTTTCTTTTTAGCATTCTTATATTTTTATTATTTATTTTTATTTTATTGTATGTGTTATATATTTTTATTTTTATTATTATCAAGGCAAATATACATACTGTATGCAATATGTGTTCAATATTTGTATTTTTTAAGAATTATTTTATGGTATTTTTTTTTTTTAGAATTTGTTTAATTTAAAAAAAATACTGTACTGTTTATTTTCACTTCATTTTGTATATGACAAACATTTTTAAAAAAATGTTTTACTGTACTGCTTATTTTCATTTTATATTGTCTATCACAGAAATATTTCTTTTAAATGTTTTACTGCACTGTTCATTTCCTTTTTTTTATTTTATATGACCAAAATATTTTTAATTAAAACATGTTTTACTGTACTGTTTATTTTTATTTTATGATAGAATTGTTTTAATTAATTTTTTTAAATGTTTTACTTTACTGCTTATTTTTATTTTATATTTTATATGACCAAAATATTTTTTTTATTAAAAAACGTTTTAATGTACTGTTTATTTTTATTTTGATATAATTTTTTTATATATATTTTTTAAATGTTTTACTTTACTGATTATTATCATTTTATACCACATAAATATTTTTTAAAAATGTATTACTGCACTGTTTATTTTTATTTTGTGACAGAAATATATTTTTTATTTTTATTTTTAAATGCTGTGCTGTACTGTTTATCTTCATTTTATATTTTATATGACAGAAAAAAAATACAAAATTAATAAAATTTTTCAAACATGTTTTTATTTATGTTTCAAACATGTTTTTCCTCTGCCATGCATCTCCGCAGGTGATGCAAGGCGCCGCCACGTGCTTCTACGCCTTCATCGGCTTCGACATCATCGCCACGACGGGAGAGGAAGCCAAAAGTCCCAACACGTCCATCCCGTACGCCATCACCGCCTCGCTGGTCACGTGCCTCACGGCGTACGTGTCGGTAGGTTGCCGTGGAAACCGCACACCTACAGTCTTCTGAGCACCGCACTAACTACAACTGTCTGCGTCTTAGTTTGTGATTCTGACATGTTGGCCGATGGTTGCCATGGCAACGGCTGCCTCTTGAAGAGGCACGGCTGCGGCAGAATACAGTTAACTGCATCCAGTGTAATGATTTTGCACCGTATGCTTCAGTCTCCTTGGTGAATTGCTCTTTCGTATGCATGGTAGCAGGAACTACCTTATGCAACACAATTCATCTTCTGATTCCACTCCAAGACTCACAAACTGTTTTTAATTATCGTGATGTAAATTTTTTGGGCTGAAGGGAAAAAAGAAAATTGAATTATGATCATGAGTAAGTTTTCTACAAAAATTAAATTAAGTATTATATACTGCATTTAGTAATATTTTGATAACATTAATATCTAATTTCATTATAACTCTGATATATATATATATATATATATATATATATATATATATATATATATATATATATATATACACATCATTATCACATCATTATTTTCATTAATAATAATATATGTTATAATAATTTATTTCTAAATGTTTAGAACTAAAATATGTTACTAATAATTCAAAGTATAATAATAAATTATTAGGATAATACATTATTATTATTATTATTATTATTATTATTATTATTTTGAAGGGGAAAAACCCTTCAACATTTGTAATACTGCATGAATTCACAAATATTTTAATGATTCAGAGTTCCATTAATAAAAATGTTCTTGGATTCAAATAAAAATTGACATTAACACAATAAATTGAATTAATGAAGAGAAATGACATTAAAACCGAACTGAAAAAAAAAACAAGCAAAAACAAAAAACAGAAAACAAAACAAAACAAAACCCCACAATTTTTCAGTTGTAGTCCCTGAAAGTAAGTCATTTCTAATCATATTTATGTGAAAATATTTACCAGTTGTAATCCCCATGGCAAGGTTCACTCGATATAATATATATATATCTATGTCAGCGCTGTATAGTGACTGGCAACACAATTTAATGCTCTTCGACTAGCTGGCAGAAGGTACAAAAAAAATCACAATATACTTATATTTCATATATTTGTGAGTAAATTGAGAGGTCATCATCATCATTTCATTCATCAAATATGCGCCTCGGCTCGGGAAAGGCAGCACGAGTCAGCGTGCGTTCCGCTTTTGCCGGCAGGTGTCGGTCATCCTGACGCTGATGGTTCCCTACGACCAGATCGACGCCGACGCCCCCCTGATGGAAATGTTCGCCACGCACGGCTGCATGTTCGCCAAGTACATCGTGGCGGTGGGCTCCATCGCCGGCCTCACCGTCTCGCTGCTGGGCTCGCTCTTCCCCATGCCCAGGGTCATATACGCCATGGCGGGCGACGGCCTGCTCTTCAAGTGAGTGCCCCGGAGCATTTTTTTGGACTTCTCAAATTGGGCCAAAATCATTATGTGCACACTGTACTTCCATTTAGGGACCCGTATGCCAATTAAGCAAATTAATAAACCAATTATGGATTCAAGAAAATAGCCAGAATTGGTGAGTGAATGACGACCCCTCCCAAAGACTTTCTAATTACCTATAGATACCACACGTTGGCAGCAAAGCCCTACCTTTGTCTAAATGAAGCTCCTCAAATCACTCCAAAATACTTCCTTAGTTCCTAGCCACTTCTTAAACCTAACCCTAACCAAGATGCTACAAAATGGCGGCAAATCACTACTTTTGGACCTTAGTCCCTCCCTTTACTGTAACATGGTTCCTTGGCACCAAATTGCTACAAGATTGCATCAAAGCCCTACTTTTGTCTAAATGAAATATCCTCAACTCACTTCAGCAAAGTTCCTTCACACCAAGATGCTAGAAAGCACTACTTTTGGACCAAATACAGTTCCTCCCTTCACTGTAACATAGTTCCATGGCATCAAAATGCTATGCGATGGCATCAAAGCCCTAATTTTGTCGAAATGAAGATCCTCAACTCACTAAGCATAGTTACTTGGCACCAAGATGCTACAAAATGGCAGCAAACCATTCCTTTTGGCCCAAATACAGCTTCTCCCTTCACTATAACATAGTTCCTTGGTATCAAAATGCTACAAGATGGAAAACAAAGAACTACTTTTGTCTAAATGAAGCTCCTCAACCCACTTAAACATACTTTTTTGTCATCCAGATGCCACAAGATGGCAGCAAAACTTTTTTTTGTGTCTAAATGATGCTCCTCAACTCACTTGAAAATAGTTTCTTGGCACCAAAACTGTACAACAAAGCAAAATTTTTATTTCTTTGACTCGAGCACAAAAAATGGTGCATTTTTCCCCCCAACAAATACAGGTATAGGATGGGTTGCAAAATTAAAATCCGAAAATATCAGTGTTGATTTGGCGAATGCCGAATTGCAAATTTGCACGGTTTCACTGTACACACGTTCGAAAAGATTGTCCCCTGTCCACAGGTTCTTGGCCCACGTGTCGTCGTACACGGAGACCCCCGCCGTGGCGTGCGTGGTGTCGGGCTTCCTGGCTGCGCTCTTGTCCCTGCTGGTCAGCCTCAGAGACCTCATCGAGATGATGTCCATCGGCACGCTGCTGGCCTACACTCTGGTCAGGACGCCATCAACAAACGTCTTCATCAAACTGTTTTCACAATTTTACATTGTCCATCTGTCTACGTATAAACAAGCTCAAGTTCTATCTTAGTTTTGTCTCTGCCCTCAATCTCCTTATAAGAAACGATTTGATACCTTAAATGCTGAATGTATATTAAAGTATCCTACAGAGCTATTGATATTGGTGGTAAATCCATAAACAGGCGCTTAACGTTAGCTTAGCTTGTGTGCTTGACGTGGCTCTACTACACTCCACATTCTCTTTTTTGTTTGCAGCGCTCCATTTTCTGGCTAACCTTAGTCTCTACTTGGATTAAATTGATCTTAGAAGGGTTTTAGTTTCGAGTGACGCATCAAAAATGATGAAAATTAACACCTGTGCTATAATGATAGCTTAGCCTGGGATAGCTCCTTAGCTTCTTAGCGCCATTAAACTCCACAGTCTCCACTTTGCTGCAGTGCTCCATGTTTTCCACTGCTCCCCAACTCCTCTCGAATAAAATTGATATTTCGTCAAGAGTGATGCGTTTAAGGCTGCTAATACTAGTGTTAGCTTAGCCTCCTTAGCGGCATAAAATGCTGCAATCTCTCCTTTCCAACAGTACTCCATTTTCTTGCTGCCCTCAGTCTCTTCTCGGATGAAATTGATCTTTCGTTAAGAGTGATGCATTGGGCCGCATGGCTTTTGCAATTTCTGCCCCTCTGTTAGTCAGAAATGCTGAAAATAATAATAAACACGTGCTAATATTAGCGTAGCGTTGGGTGGCTCCATAGCTTCTTAGCGCCATTAAACTCCACAGTCTCCACTTTGCTGCAGTGCTCCATGTTTTCCGCTGCTCCCCAACTCCTCGGATAAAATTTATCTTTCATTAAGAGTGATCCATTTAAGGCCGCTTAACCTGTTAGCTTAGCCTCCTTAGCGGCATTAAATGCTGCAATCTCTCCTTTCCAGCAGTGCTCCATTTTCTCGCTGCCCTCAGTCTCCTTTCAGATAACAAAATGTGCATTTCATCACGAGCAAAGTGACCAATTACATGTCGTGCGCTCGCGCAGGTGAGCCTGTGCGTCCTCCTGCTGCGTTACCAGCCCGAGGGCGACATCCACGGCTTCGTCAACTTCCTGTCCGAGGAGCAGAAGGCCAAGCGGAAGGAGGGCGTCCTGGCCGAGTGCGAGAAGGACGCGTGCTCGCCGAGCCACGACGACGCCGAGGAGACCGCCAACCCATGCGGCGCCAAGAACCTGCCGTCTCTGGGCGACAACGAGATGCTGATTGGCAAAGCTGACAAGAACGCCTACGCCGCCGGCCACCCCAACTACGGCACAGTCGACATGGGCAGCGGCATCGAGGCCGACGAGTCGGAGGGCGGGGCCACGCGCCGCTTCAAGAAACTGCTGGGGCCCCGCTACTACACCCTGAGGATCCGACTGGGACTTCCGGGCAAGATGGACCGGCCCACCGCCGCCACGGGGAAGACGGTCACCGTTTGCGTGCTGCTGCTCTTCGTCTTCATGTTCGCTTTCTGCTCCTTTATCATATTTGGTAAGTAGGTCACCGCTCTCGTTGGGATCTGTAACGGCAACGAGACAATTTACAAGAATAAGGTCATCTCTTCCAGAATAAATTCCACATTTTTTTGGTCGGAAAATTAAGACTTCTTCATTCAAATGTCGTCCAGGTGCGAGCAGCATCGGCGAGGGTCGCTGGTGGGCTCTGCTGCTCCTGATCTTGCTGGTGGTGGTGCTGGCCCTGCTAGTGGTCATCATCCTGCAGCAGCCCGAGAACCCCAAGCGGCTGCCCTACATGGCGCCCTGCGTGCCCTTCGTGCCGGCCTCCGCCATGCTGGTCAACATCTACCTCATGCTCAAACTGTCCGCCATCACCTGGATACGATTCTCCATATGGTGTCTCGTAGGTGAGTAGTATAGAATGCAAATTCAATTTAAAATGAATAATATGAATAAAGCGGAAAATTTGTTATGCGGATCGTGTACAGAAGCGTATTGCATTCATTTGAAAAAAAAAAAATCTGTTTTTCTGACTAATGTTTTTGAGAGTTTTGTTTTATTAAATAATTCTTTTTCTGTTTTTCTGAATATATTTTTTTCTGTTTTACTGAATATTTTTTTTTGTCATTAATTTTTTTTTCTCCAAAAAACAGGGAAAAAAATTACTCCGCAAAACAGGGGGAAAAATAACTCCGGAAAACAGAGGGAAAAACATTAATTACAAAAAAAACCCAGAAAAAATAATTCCAAGAAACAGAAAAAAACAATTAAAAAGTCAGATTTTTTAGGATTCTTTTTTTTTCTGTATCTTTGAATTAATGTCCCCCCTATTTTTCTGAGTTATTTTTTTTCCCCCAGTAATTTTTTTTGGACATCTGAACTCTGAACTGAAGTGACATGTTTCAGACACTAACTGACACCAGTGCAAAACAAGTCACAGGGCGGCCATCTTAGTTACTACCCCGGCACAAACCCCCCCACCCCGCCTCCAGGCTTATACCAACTGCCTACGAGCTGTATATGTCTCATCTGTACGTATACCGTATAGGTTATACAGTAGCTCGCGTCATGGGAGTAACAAAATGGCCGCCCTGTGACTTCAACGGCTTGCACGGGCGTGTACGGGCTATCCAGTGAAACAAGTCATTTGGAGTTCAGAGGTCCAAAAAAAAATTACTCTGAAAAACAGAAGTTGGTGCTCTTTTTTTGGAATACTGTAGTTTTTTTCTGTTTTTTGGAATATAATTTTCCCCCTGTTTTTCAGAGTATTTTTTTTTCTGTTTTTCGTAATATTTTTTTATGACAGAAAAAAATATTCAGGAAAAGAGAAAAAAATATTCAGAAAAACAACAACAACAAAAACCTAAAAAAAACAAAACAAAGCTCCCCAAAAAAATTAGTCAGAAAAACAGGATTTTATTTTATGTTTTCCCAAGTGAATGCAATACGCTTCCGTATATTTGACCCAACTTTTTGGGTTATTTATTTAACCCAAGTGGCGGTCGGTCCCTTTTTAACCCATTATTATTATTATTATTATTATTATTATTATTTTATTATTATTATTATTAATTTATGTATTTGTTTTAAAATTATTTTAACTAATTGGTTTTAGGGTGTCTCCCTTGACTTCAGATGACTTTTCAAGAAAAAAAAAAATTCTAGAGAAAATACTGTAGTAATTTTTGTAGTGTGTTAAATTAGCGCTTAATAATTTTTTTTAGATGGGGTTGCATTGTTAGTGCACAATGGTGTATGACAGCAGTACAGTATGAGGTACAGTAACAACTGGTGTTGTTTGACCCAAACAGTTGAGTCAAAAATTATCTAAATTAGGTCAAAAAAGTGAGCAGAACAACTTTATTAATTTAATGTTAAATGTTGGACGAAATAAATAACACAAAAATTGAACCACAAAAGTTGGGTTACATGAAATAACCCTAGAAATTGGGAAAGGAAAGAACATTAGTGCTCAGTTGGTTTAATAAAATAACCCAATTTGATTCAAAAAGGGATTGAATCGCTACTTGGGTCAATTTGACCCAACTTTGTGAGTTGTTTTATACAAAACAACCTCATTTTTTTGAGGTTGTTGTTGTTCAAAGCAAGCCAGAAAGTTGGGTCAAATTGACCCAATTATTGGTCGGTCTTTTTTTTTTTTTTTTTTTTAACGGTATTTTTTGACCCAAGAGTGAAAGAAACCTCATCTTGCTTCACTTTAGGGACTGGCCCAGGATTTGGGGTTATATATAGAACCCGAATATTGAGTTTAGATGACTAACCCAGGGTGGCTCAGTGGCTGACTGGTTAGCACGTCCGCCTCCCAGTTCTGAGGACTCCGGTTCGAGTCCAGGCTCCGGCCTTCCTGGGTGGAGTTTGCATGTTCTCCCCGTGCCCGCGTGGGTCTTCTCCGGGTACTCCGGTCTCCTCCCACATTCCAAAGACATGCATGGCAGGTTAATTGGGTGCTCCGAATTGTCCCTAGGTGTGCTTGTGAGTGTGGATGGTTGTTCGTCTCTGTGTGCCCTGCGATTGGCTGGCAACCAGGCCAGGGTGTCCCCCACCTACTGCCCGAACCCAGCTGGGATAGGCGCCAGCACCCCCCGCGACTCTTGTGAGGAATAAGCGGTCATGAAAATGGATGGATGGATGAATAACCCAAAAAGTTGGCTCAGACCCTTTTTGACCCAATTTTGGACTAACCCAACTGTTCTTCATTTAGTTAGGTTAAATGAATAACCTTTGGGCTATTCAACTTTGTCCTTTTTCATTTAACCTCAATAGTTGGGGTCAGTCCCTCTTTGACCCAATTTAGGTTAATTTTCACCTTTTTTGTTTTACAGTGAAGTAAGATGACATTTCTTGGATATCCTGAAATGTTGTCATTTTGTAAATTTTGTCCACTTTTTTTTTTTTTTCCATATCCCCGTCAGGCGTGCTCATCTATTTCGGCTACGGCATGTGGAACAGCACCTTGGAGATCACGGCGCGGGAGAACGAGGCGCACGCGTCCACCTACCAGCGCTACGACCAGGGCGTGGACGAGGGCTTCTGCGGCTTCGACGACGACTTCTACCCGCCGCCCGAGGCCACGTCGACGGGCCCAGCGGGCCGAGCGCCCCAAGCCCAGCCGGAGAGCGACGGGACGCCCGTTCGGAGGCCCGGCGCCGCCCTGGTGGAGGAGGATCCAATGGATTACTGAAGGAGGACTTTTCCCCAAATGTACTGGCTGGAGTGGTGGGCCTGGTGGGTGTTTGGCGCAAGGTGGGTGAAGCGTGCATGCCAGCATGTGGGTGGGTTTGCTGTTTTTGTGTGGACTCGGTTGGGCTAGACGCTGGATTGTCCGCACTAACTTGCTACGTCCTTCACCGGGTTTCCACTAAAAAAAAAAAACGACATGCTCCTAAATACTGATAGCAAAGTGCAGACATAGCGGCAGATAAGCGTCGAAGAGATTCATCACTGCAGATTGGCGTGCTCACTATTTGCTATTTGGCACCAAGGACGGCAAGTCAGCATGTCTTCTTATCCGAGTAAAAATATTCCAAAAATAAAACAAATCTAAACAAGAGATGAGCAAACCTTTGATGAAGGGCCCCGTTTGATTTTTCAATATGAAATTCGTACACCCTTAAAACTGTTGAGTCAAAAGTAACCCAATTTTGGGTAAAATTGGACCCACCCACTACTGTGGTCAATTTGAGCCAACTTTGGGTTGTTTTGTACAAAACAAAAAGTTGACCCAAGCAACAGTTTGGTCAAATTTTTGACCCAAATTGGGTTATTTTTGACTCAGCAGTTTTAGTAAGAGTGTAAAAAATATATAAAAAAAATATATATACAGTTATTTTTATTTATTTGCCAGATTGATAAATTATGATTAAAACACCAATTATTATTATTTTGTTTTGTGTATCTGTAAACAATAAATTACAATAAGATGAATGAATAAAAACAAATAATGCAGGAATATATTTTAAATCAAATTCGGAAAAAAAGATTTATGCTCATTGTTTTTGTTTTATTAGAATTTAGATTTAATTTTAATTCTATTGATTTAAATATTCAGTTTAAAAATGTTACTTATTGCCCCCCGGCTCGGCGCCTGTACGTTGGGGTTTACCCCGGTGAACGAGAGGGTAGCCTCCCTCCGCCTTCGGGTGGGGGGACGGGTCCTGACTGTTGTTTGTGCATATGCACCAAACAGCAGCTCAGAGTACCCACCCTTTTTGGAGTCCGTGGAGGGTGTGCTGGAGAGCGCTCCCTCTGGGGACTCCCTCGTCCTGCTGGGGGACTTCAACGCTCACGTGGGGAATGACAGTGAGACCTGGAGGGGCGTGATTGGGAGGAACGGCCCCCCTGATCGGAACCCGAGCGGTGTTCTGTTATTGGACTTCTGTGCTCGTCACGGTTTGTCCATAACGAACACCATGTTCAAGCATAAGGGTGTCCATATGTGCACTTGGCACCAGGACACCCTAGGCCGCAGTTCGATGATCGACTTTGTAGTCGTGTCATCGGATTTGCGGCCGCATGTTTTGGACACTCGGGTGAAGAGAGGGGCGGAGCTGTCAACTGATCACCACCTGGTGGTGTGTTGGCTCCGATGGTGGGGGAAGATGCCGGTCCGACCTGGCAGACCCAAACGTATTGTGAGGGTTTGCTGGGAACGTCTGGCGGAATCCCCTGTCAGAAAGAGTTTCAATGCCCACCTCCGGCAGAGCTTCTCCCTTGTCTCGGGGGAGGTGGGGGACATTGAGTCCGAATGGACCATGTTCCGCGCCTCCATTGTTGAGGCGGCCGATCGGAGCTGTGGCCGTAAGGTGGTCGGTGCCTGTCGCGGCGGCAATCTTCGAACCCGCTGGTGGACACCAGCGGTAAGGGATGCCGTCAAGCTGAAGAAGGAGTCCTATCGGGCCTTTTTGGCCTGTCGGACTCCGGAGGCAGCTGACAGGTACCGGATGGCCAAGCGGAACGCGGCTTCGGCGGTTGCTGAGGCAAAAACTCGGGCATGGGAGGAGTTCGGTGAGGCCATGGAAAACGACTTCCGGACGGCTTCGAGGAAATTCTGGTCCACCATCCGGCGTCTCAGGAGAGGAAAGCAGTGCACCATTAACACTGTGTATAGTGGCGATGGGGTGCTGCTGACCTCGACTCGGGACGTCGTGAAGCGGTGGGGGGAATACTTCGAAGACCTCCTCAATTCCACCAACACGTCTCCTTTCGAAGAAGCAGAGTCTGGGGACTCTGGGGTGGGCTCTCCTATCTCTGGGGTCGAAGTCACTGAGGTGGTTGGAAAGCTCCTCGGTGGCAGGGCCCCGGGGGTGGATGAGATCCGCCCGGAGTTCCTAAAGACTCTGGATGTTGTGGGGCTGTCGTGGTTGACACGCCTCTACAACATCGCGTGGACATCGGGGACAGTGCCTCTGGATTGGCAGACCGGGGTGGTGGTCCCCCTTTTCAAGAAGGGGGACCGGAGGGTGTGTTCCAACTACAGAGGGATCACACTCCTCAGCCTCCCTGGTAAGGTCTATTCAGGGGTGCTGGAGAGGAGGGTCTGTCGGGAGGTCGAATCTCGGATTCAGGAGGAGCAGTGTGGTTTTCGTCCTGGCCGTGGAACAGTGGACCAGCTCTACACCCTCCGCAGGATCCTCGAGGGTGCGTGGGAGTTCGCTCAACCAGTCCACATGTGTTTTGTGGATTTGGAGAAGGCGTTCGACCGTGTCCCTCGGGGAGTTCTGTGGGGGGTGCTTCGGGAGTACGGGGTGCCGGGCCCCTTGTTACGGGCTGTTCGGTCCCTGTACGACCGTTGCCAGAGTTTGGTCCGCATTGCCGGCAGTAAGTCGGATTCGTTTCCGGTGAGGGTTGGACTCCGCCAAGGCTGCCCTTTGTCACCGATTCTGTTCATAACTTTTATGGACAGAATTTCTAGGCGCAGCCGAGGCGTGGAGGGGTTCCGGTTTGGTGGCCTCAGCATTGCATCTCTGCTCTTTGCAGATGATGTGGTGCTGTTGGCTTCATCAGGCCGGGGCCTCCAGCTCTTACTGGAGCGGTTCGCAGCCGAGTGTGAAGCGGCTGGGATGAGGATCAGCACCTCCAAATCCGAGACCATGGTCCTCAGTCGGAAAAGGGTGGAGTGTCGTCTTCAGGTCGGGGATGAGATCCTGCCCCAAGTGGAGGAGTTCAAGTATCTTGGGGTCTTGTTCACGAGTGAGGGTGGGATGGAGCGGGAGATCGACAGGCGGATCGGTGCAGCGTCTGCAGTGATGCGGACTCTGTATCGGTCCGTCGTGGTGAAGAAAGAGCTGAGCCAAAAGGCAAAGCTCTCGATTTACCGGTCGATCTACGTTCCAACCCTCACCTATGGTCACGAGCTGTGGGTCGTGACCGAAAGAACAAGATCCCGGATACAAGCGGCCGAAATGAGTTTCCTCCGCAGGGTGTCCGGGCTCTCCCTGAGAGATAGGGTGAGAAGCTCGGTCATCCGGGAGGGACTCAGAGTCGAGCCGCTGCTCCTCCGCGTTGAGAGGAGCCAGCTGAGGTGGCTCGGGCATCTGGTTCGGATGCCTCCTGGACGCCTCCCTGGTGAGGTGTTCCGGGCATGTCCCACTGGCGGGAGGCCCCGGGGACGACCCAGGACACGCTGGAGAGACTATGTCTCTCGGTTGGCCTGGGAACGTCTCGGGATCCCGCCGGAGGAGCTGGTTGAAGTGGCTGGGGAGAGGGAAGTCTGGGTTTCCCTCCTGAAGCTGCTGCCCCCGCGACCCGACCCCGGATAAGCGGAAGAAGATGGATGGATGGATGGAAAAATGTTACATGTAAAAATTAATAGGTTTTAACTAATTCAAGGAACAAAATAATCCATGATTGTTATTAAATCTGCGATTCATAATTAATGTAGTTGTAATGAACCAATCATTTTATTTAAAACGTTTTATTATTATACTTTTTTATTTGAATAATCAATTATTTCATGAGATGAATAAATAATAATAAATACAAATGGTTTAATGCATTTTAATCAGCCAAATTTAGAGAAAAAAAAATCTTAACGCTCATGGTTATATTTATATTATATTTTGAATTTATTTATAATTAATTTCGAAATGTTAAATGTATACAAACATATATTTTTTTAACGTTTACATTTTATTTACAGTAAATCGATGCGCCAAATAACAAATTATGACAGAACTTTTAATGATGTAAATTCTCAGTGGGCTGCTTTATCGTCCTCTACTTTGCTAGCCCCTGCTCTTTTTATTTATATATTTATTTATTTATGTATTTAATCCCAAACAAGCGAAAGGAATGAACAGCAGATTTTGACATTCTCACACTTTGTACTCGGACTCACTTTGCTTGCGATAGTGCCTTCATGTTCCGTGATGGGATGTTTTGTTTTTTTTGTTTTTTGTTTTGTTGTTGTTGTTTTTTTGCACTTGGTGTTCACGTTTCGAGTTCCTTGTGTTTGTTCTGTTGTGCATGTGCAGCATTCGCTTCCCGTGCACGTTTCGTTGAAAAAAAAGTCGATGTCATCGCTTTCTGGTTCTTTGCCGTCTTTTCCGTGTGCATGCCTTTTGAACGATACTCTACACTTCTTGCTGCTTCCTCCAGTTCCTTCATAATACTTGGATCTTGAATCTTGGGGAATTCTGAATATTGATTTTACCAAAAGAAAGCGGTTCTCGTCCACGCGGCCGCGGGTATTCTCACAAAGTTATCTTCGAGGACAAAGAGTATGGTGGTCTTTGCTGCATCTTTTCCCTTTTTCAAGGTGAAGCCTTATTTGTCGAATGCACTAAAATCTAAGGATGCCACGCTATAAGCCCCGCCCTACCTCTGCCCACATCACATGATCACAAAGGCCCGCCCCCTCCCATTTCGTGACTGTGCAAGGTTCCAAATGGACAACATGAACACCATTACGCTCCGCCCGTGTACCTTAATCAGATCCCAGCTCAGCCAAAGGCAGTCGCAGCTCAGCCAAAATGGCTGACGACGCATTCAGGCATCGGCGGACCTCAGATGCTGGATTGTAAAAATGCTCTGTGTGTGTGTTTAGTGATGAGTGTACGCGTGTGCTGAGTGGGAAGCATTGCATGCTGTTCATGCACGTCACTGTGGTTACTGCATGCGGTGGTAACAACGGCAACAGAAATCGTTACGTATGTATACAATGACACCAGCCAATGAGTTCCATTTGACCATTTAGGAAATTGTCGGGGAGACCGGGGTTAGTTGTGTCACGGGTAAGTTGTCACATCGCAATTTTCTTCTCCACCAGAGGGCGCAACGAAAAAGTGGAATATTAGTTTTCTTCAGATAAATGGTGTGTGGTTGTGTACTGTCTGAGAAGAGAATAGCACATTGTGAGCTGAGATGAGTGGCAGTTATCTGTTTTGCACAACCCAAAGTACATTTTTTTCACCTTCATATATTTTGAAACAGGCGTCGTACATAGACAAATTCTTTCACTAAATCCAAGCACTTCTTTTTTTTTGTATGAATTCCCACCAAATTGTGTCAAAAACACGTTTGTTTGATGCAGCTAACAAAAACCAATTCAAAATGTCTCTCAAGATTTTCAAATTGGATGCAAAATCCCAATTGGAAAGCCACGCCCACTTCCTGCTTCCCACGCATCCCTCCGAGCCAAAGTGGGCCGCAAGTTCCATTTTGAGTGATTCCAAGTAGCTGAGATGAGTTTTCATCCTGCCCGCGTACGAATTTTGAGATTTACAAAAAACGACATAAGAGCACATAGCAAGTATTTTTCTACAGCGACTTCCTGCAAGTCACGCTTCAATCACAAGGAGGCCTGACGAGAAAAAGTTTATTTTTAACAACAGCGCAATGATGAATCTTCTTTATATATGTGTATAGAAACAATCTAGCTAGGATAGCTGAGAAGCAGGAAGACATGCAGAGAATATTTTAATACAATTGTACAACACAAATATTGATTTTTGTCCTCCGTGTTCTTCCTGCACTTGCGTATTTGTTGTTGTCTCTCGCATATGGTAACGGAATAGATATCCACGATTCTTTTCCTATGATCTGCTGTTTTGGAAAAATGTCAAATGTTCTTGTTTTCATTATTGATTTCTTCTATGTGCGTGCGCGCGTGTGTGTGTGTGTGTGAGTTGTTAACTTGCTCTCGGGTGCACTTTTTTTTCTGCTGAGTTGTGCTGTTGTTGTTTTCATGAAAAGTTATTTATTGCAAATATAAAAAAGGAAAAAGAAATGCTGTCTCCACTTTTTGATTGACACATTGACACATTTTTTTTTTTTAGCGTGTCCAATTGGTGTGTTTTAAAATAAAGTTAGGGTTTTAAACTAGGGTTTTAAAGTGCAATTTGGTTTGCAAAATAGGGATAATAAAAACTAATGTTTGGTTTTCAAAATGGTTTTTTTTTAAACTAGGTTTAGGGTTTCAAATTAGGGTTTGTTTTCAAAAGTGGGAATTAAACTCGGGTTAGAGATTTAAATTAGGATTTTAAAATGAGGTTAGGATCTCAAATTATGGGTTTGAACTGGCGGGTTTACAAAGTAGGTTGCGGTTTACTGTTTTCATAATGGTTAAGAGTTTTAAACCAGGATTAAGGTTTCAAAAGTAAGATTTTTCAAAGTAGGATCACAAGCCTTTATTTTTTTGGGATGGCAGCAATATGCTGCCATTACTAAGAGCCTTTTGCATGATAATACTAAATAATTATGAGGACATGCTCAACAGAGAGACAAAAAAATGGGAGCAGTTATTTGTGACTAATTTGCAGGCTATCTATTGTGGTTAACACGTCATGTTGTACGGACAGGACAGTGCGTGACAAATCGCGTATCTCACAACACGTGCGTGTTTTCTCATCCAAGTCAAGGTCTCGCTCAGGCTCACATTTGCAGACGTCACCAGCGTCCTCACAAAACAAACTCTTATCGCGAATCCAGAAGGAAAAGTCACGTTCCAGAAGAGTTTCTTTGTGAAACTGTTTATTCTCGAAAATCAGAACAAGAGTGCACACAAGCAATAAATAACCACAAAGAAAGAGTTTGGGAATAATGACGGTGTGTTTGAGTGAGCGCAACAAACACATGTCAAATTGTGCTTTAGTAAAACAATATGTCCATTTATATTTACTGTACCATATGCTGTCATCAATGACAATACCAGAGCAAAATTAATTGACGTAAACAAATGAGAATTAACACGTTTTTGATTTGACGTTTGACTCACAACATCTGTCCAGTTGCGTTCATTGGGGGAGGGGGGTCTTTTTTTTCTGAGTAATTTGTGGGGATTTATTCTTTTCTTGCAGAATATTTTTCTAGATATTTTTCTGTATTTTGAAAAAAATTCCTTTCTGTCATTAAAAATGCCAAAAAAACAGACATTTTTTGTTTTTGTTTTTCAGAGTAATTTTTTTCTGTTTTTTTTTTTAATGTAAGAAAATATGTAGTCAAAAAAAAGAAAGAAAAAGAAAAAAATATTTAAAAAAGCAGTGGGGAAAATATGAAAAACAGAAAAACAAATTTAGTTATTATTTTTAGTTATGTATTTAGTTTGTTATTTTTCTTATTAAAAAAATGTTTCCAAAAACAGAAAAAAGTCATTCTGAAAAAGAGAAAAATATGTTTTTAATTTAGTTTTTTGTCAGAGTATATTCGTATATATTTTTTTGGTGTAACTTTTTACAGTCATAAAAAAAAAAAGATTCTGGAAAACGTGGGAAAAAATTAGTGCGAAAGGCAAAAAAAAGAGATTACGTTGTTTTTCTGAATATTTTTGGGCCCATGTTTTCTGTTTTTTCCCCTGTCAATAAAAAAGGGATTATTTAAAACACAGGATATAAATGATTCAGAAAAAAAAAAAAGAAAAAAAAAACCCTAAGCACAATTTTTTTTTTTCTAAATGAATGCAATTTGCTCCCATACAAAACACAAAAAAAGTTGATGAGTAAAATCTTGTCAATCCATGGAAAGGAAGTCCGAAGGCCAGAGCCCCCCCAAGAACTGGACGCTTGACCTCATGACCTCTGACCTGATCAGACGTGAACGCTCTTGGCGTGGTTGGAAGAGACAGACACGGCAGCAGGGGGCGCAGCGGCCGGCACTGTGTACGCCACCATCTTCCCGCCTTCCTGGTGATACGGGCGGGAGGCCGGCGACGAAGAGCAGCAAGTCAGGATGACGGCGGCCAAAAGTGACAAGACCACGCCCACCCAGCCGGCGTACAGCGAGTAGCCGAAGGACATCAGCTGCCCGCTCAGATACATGCCAAGGGAGAACCACACGGTGGAAATTGCCCCGCACAGCCCTGAGACACAAACGACAGCAAACATAGTGAAATGACGTCAGTTTGCACGAGGAAGAAATTGGCACAAGGGCACAAAAGCGCTTACCGACGACGAGCATGAGGACTCCGCCAGCGGCAGCATGCTTGTTCTTGGAACCCTGGGCGCTGCTAGCCAGGCGGGTGCACGGCATGGACATGGCGACAATCACCATGGCAACCAGTCCCAAAATGGACGCTGTGACCATGAGAGCGCGCGTCGTCTGGACGTAGGCTACAGAAACATAAATGACAGTCAAACTCAAGTTTAAGCATAATATTAAACTTAAATATCAATAACATTTGAAAAACGAAGCAAAGAAATATTTCATAAATTTTAATTAGTTTCATTCATAAATGTACAAAATAATTTATTTATTTTTTTTACCTGTAAATACAAGTTCATATAAATAATTTAAATACATAAAATTTGCCTTACTCAGTGTGTGGATCTAAAAAAAATAATTTTATCATAAAATATTTCAAAAAATATTTTTTATTGATAAATTTAGATATAAATAAAAGGGTTTTAAAATATGCTATAAGAATATACATGAATACAACTATTTAATAAAATATATACAATGAAAAATATTTAAAAATATTAAAATACAATTCAAACTTTATTTATTTAATAAATTATGGTGAACCAGGATCGAGCTTGTCAACATAATTATGAAAGAAATTATAAATAAATAAACACAATTTTTTTTTAAATACATTTGATGATAACCCTGAAGATTCCAAACCTATAAAATATGAATACAGAAAAGGAAAAATTAAAATGTATGCATCTACAGGTATATGCAGACATGTATGTATACATATATACATGTGTATATATATCTGTACTGCTTAAAAACTAAACTCGTGTGAATTTATTTTTATTTTTTTATCAAAATGTGTTCTAAAAGACATTGTTTACTGTAAAATAATCATGTAAAAAAAAAAAAAAAAAGTTTTTATCAGCAACCAAATATTTTTTTACCGGGCAGGTCGAAGATCTGGAAGGCTAAGCAGCGTTGCAGTCTGGTGGAGGAGACGCACTCGGCCCACGGGCCCGTGCTCCACACCACGTCCATCATGCTGCAGATGTCCAGCTGGCCATATTGGCACAGGACCACCCAATCGTTGGTGGCCGTGGCGATCATGATACCCAACCAGCCCAGGCAGCTGAGCACAAAACCGCACAGCAGCACCCCAAACTTGGCCATGATTGTCAAAAAACACACAAGAGATCTGAAGAGGTCAAAATCCGAGTGCGGTTAATCCAAGTTATCCCAAACGTGTTGCAAGCATGCAAGGACTGAAACTTCTCAGATGAGATTGTTTTTTTTAATAGCAGAGAATTCAGTGAGGGGTCAAGACATACCCCAAACTTTTCAGCCAATCACAGACTCATCCGTCTGTTAAGACGCTCCACCTCCTTTGTTTTTTACCCTAAAGCTATACTGCCCTCTGCAGGTTAAAACAAGGCAGGTCATTTGTAATTATCCATCCATCCATTTTCTTGACCGCTTATTCCTCACATGGGTCGCGGGGGCTGCTGGCGCCTATCTCAGCTGGCTCTGGGCAGTAGGCAGGGGACACCCTGGACTGGTTGCCAGCCAATCGCAGGGCACATTTGTAATTATCATTCTTTAAATTGCAAAGTGTAAGCAGAAAAGGCTGAACTATATTGAGATGGGTTAGATTAAAATTTTGTGATTTCCTCTATTATTTTTTTTATTACATTGAACCTTTGTGGTACCTGGGAAATAGAAGCCTTTAGATTTGATAGAAATTTTTGTAATTCCACTTTGTTTTCACACCTTTATTCAGATCTGCTACAAAATGACCTTGAAAATAATAATAAAAAGCCAAGAGATTGCTTGAAGAACTTTATTGCAATTTTATTGTACAAATACGAAACAAAGAATTACATGTGTATTTAACCTGACCACATAATTTTACAAAACTGAGTTATCATATAATTAACCAGGTCCAGAGAAAACAAACCCTGAAACAGTTCGACTTTAGCCACAGGCGCTTCTATTCAACAGGTGCTTCTATGAGCTCTTTTTCCTGCTTGATAAGTAAAAGCATCTGTGGCTAAAGTCAAACTTTTTCTGGGTTTTTAATTTCTGGATCTGGATTCCCCAACCCTGAAGATAACATACAATGCCAAAGGCTAACGACATGCTAACAAAGTTAGCATTTATAACCTTTTCAAGCATACAACACGTTATTGATCCAGTGTGGAAAAAAACACAAGGGCCTTCTGTTTCATCATCAAATCTTCATGTAATGTGTCTTTGTACACTAGCACCCCCTTGTGGGCAAGGCGCGAACACCAGAGGGAGCTACAGATAAAACAATACAGATAAAACTTCTCCTAAACAACAAAACCAAAATAAAGGGTAATTTTTTTTAAACCATGAATTATATCAGCCTGAGCAGCTGATAAAAAAAACAAAAACCTATTGTAAAATACACTACAATACAATAATTATATAATGAAAGACACATTTGTCTGGCACCAAGCGAAGTGAGTGGTCAGATTATGAAGCCCATATAAGTGTCGCCCTCGCTGCGGTTGTCAGCCCACTCGCACGTCTGGTTGGGCTGCTCTAACTGTACCTCAGCATAGCTCTGGTACACCTTGGAGTCTTCATCGCTGGCGTCTTTGCTTCTTGTCTAGAAGAACACACAGTTGTGTTACGTGTTTACATTGACGGGTGCCCAAATCCGGCCCTCGAGAGCCCCTATCCAGCCTCTTTTTCCAACACACCTGATTCATGATCAGGATGGTTATCAGGCTTTTGCAAAGCTTGCTGATGAGCTGATTATTGGATTCAGCTGTGTTGGAGGAGGGAGCTCTCCAGGCCTGGATTATATTTTCTAAATACATTTACAATTATTGTTTTTAAATGTTGAATTGTGGTTTAACATTTTAGTTTATCCAACCCAAGAAGCTTGTCAAAGCACTTGATTGTTCTGGAGACTGTTTTTGACCACGTATGCTAACCATTTCCTGGCCTTAGCTATGAAAAAAGTATGTATGTGGTGGGCCTCTGATGAAAATGTTGCTTCAGGACCACCACTTTGTGACGACAATGACACACCATTAAACTAGCGCTTAGCATTCATTTGCTAATGTGGTTCAAAACTTCCTTAGTGATACGCTGGTAATTCTAGCTAGCTTGCTTGTTAGCATGAGAGCTACTGAACTAGGGAGTAGGACGAACATCAAAATGCCCCACTTGCAAGGTCAACTGACCAACTTTTACAAGAACTTTAGAAGTAATGGAAGAATTTCAAGGTCGATGAAACTGCAACACAATTTGATGAGTGATGTAAAACAATAGTTGATCAAGAATCAGCTACAAAAAGAAAAAAATATGTATAATGTAATTGCTACTTTGTGCCAAGATTTGCTTCAGAATTGTACAATACCGCAAACCTGTAACACTTTTTGGGCATTGTTTGCGTGTTCTTAAAAAAAAAAAAAAAAAAAGTGGTGTCTTACCTTTGAAGAGCATAATGCTCCAGTTTTATACATTGAAAATGTATGTTTCTTTAGAGTAAGTCATAATGATCTTTACATGAGTATGATGTTTGCGCCTCACTAAAGACGATATTCTGATTAATATTGTGTTTGTGGAATACAAGTTAAGCAGCAAAATCCATCCATTTCTAATGCATCTTGAAGGGCGGCCATTTTGCTCACTTGATGTCAACTGAAAATGACATCACAGTTGCTCTAACAACCTGTTTTCTGTGACTTCCTGTTCAATAGGGGACACTTCCTGTTCATTTAGGGGCACTTCCTGTTGTGATGGATTGGAATATATGTTTTAATCCTACATTACAAATCCTTCGTGTGAGTTTGAGCATTAATTCAAGAATATATTTAAGACATTGATCATGTCAGAAAATACATCATCTCTTGTAGGGATGTAACGATAAGGGCAATATCGTGATATTGTGATATTAAACTGCCACAATATCGTCGTCGTCATGTTCACAATATTTAAAGGGAACACATCTGTTTAAAAAGTCAGGTTGATTTCCATCTGTACAGTCAGCACCCTCTGGTGGCTAGTTTATTAGTGCAATTTAATTTTCATTAGGGATGTTTTGGCCTTCTCTGTTTAAAATCTGTACTCATTGTCAGATGAAGGGGAACGTAATATGCTTGTGAAGCGTCAATATGTGGAGGAACTCAATGTGTGCGTGGATTAGCAAGTAAACGCCTCAATATTATTAGAAATTGTAGATGGTTTTTATGCATTGCTATTATGTACAAAAGCACAATATTGTGCTTTTTTTGGTATGACCTCGTTTCTTTTGTTTACAATATTGTGACCATTTTTAATTATCGCCAACCCCCCCACAATATTGTGATAATTATCGTATCGTGACGTATGGATATCGTTACATCCCTAATCTTGTGTAGACCGAAGAGTACCACTCAAAAAATCTTTTGCATGTTTCACTTTTAACTAGCATGTTGCAAAAAAACAGTGATAAAAAATGTATTAAAAATTGCTGTTTTGTTAGTTACAACTTTGAATATTTGAATATGCAAATGTGGATGATGTCTGACTCACCTTTCCATCAGAGGAAAGGTTGCTCATGCTGTAACTGTGAAAAAACAGCAAAACAATGTCAGGCAATGTCTGATATGGACCAATAACGTTGAGAGGAGTGAGGACGGAGTCTCACGTGTTATCTGGGTTCAACTCCCTGGTCTGGGCGTTGTCAACGGTGACAAGTGAGACCTTCTTGGATCTTCTCTTCCTGTGTGAGTGAGTGAGAAGATGCTTTTAATGAATGGTGACAACAACAATCAGGTAATAAACACAAACATAAAAAAAAAAACTTGCTGACAAGACTCACACTCTCCATAGGAAGAATAAAACGAACACCAGGATTAAGAATATGCAAAGAGGAGCCACGATGTACTTCAGGAGCCAAACTGTGGAGACAACAGAAAGACACATTACCCGACCAATATGGATTTTGTTTTGTTTTTGTTATGGCTATTTGGCAGAAGAGACTATCACTCACTGACCCCAAGGAAAGCATTAGTGACCTTTGACCCCATTTTACCAAGCAAACGGAGCCAGGCAGTGACATGACCTCATACAAAGTATCAAAAGTTTTTCAAAATGTCTCATTTTCATGTTTTGTTCACGGCATAATTACATGTTCTTACTGAATTATTTGGAGGACAACTTTTGACTTTGACATGAATCATGTATCATAAAGTAGAATATTCAAGTACTCCACCCACCTGTGTTGAATGCGTTGGTTATCTCCATCAGTTTGTTCAGATCTAAAGGAGTAAATTAAACATGAAGAATAAGAACACTAATAAATTTAACTTATTAAGGACATTATATTCATAATTGTGTATTATTTATGTATTATAATTATTTTTAAATCAATGAGTTTGTTGAGATCTAAAGTCATAAAATAATTAAAGAATTAATACATGAAAATAAGAACAGCACTTACTAAGGACATTATATTAATAATTGTGTATTATTTATATATAATATATATGTAAGAGGGCGGCACGGTAGTCGAGTGGTTAGCACGTCCACTTCCCAGTTCTGAGGTCTCCGGTTCGAGTCCAGGCTCGAACCTTCCTGGGTGGAGTTTGCATGTTCTCCCCGTGCCCGCGTGGGTCTTCTCCGGGTACTCCGGTCTCCTCCCACATTCCAAAGACATGCATGGCAGGTTAATTGGGCGCTCGGAATTGTCCCTAGGTGTGCGTGTGAGTGTGGATGGTTGTTCGTCTCTGTGTGCCCTGCGATTGGTTGGCAACCAGTCCAGGGTGTCCCCCGCCTACTGCCCAGAGCCAGCTGAGATAGGCGCCAGCAGCCCCCGCGACCCTTGTGAGGAATAAGCGGTCAAGAAAATGGATGGATGGATGGATATATGTAAGAATTAATACATGAAAAATAAGAACAACACTAATAAATTAACTTGTCAAGGATGTTATATTCATAAGTATGTATTATAATTATTTTTAAATTAATGTATATAAATGCAACTGTTACATATTTGTATTTATACATTGAATTTCATTGTCAAATATTTTGTAATTCAATTTATTAAAATTAATCGTCAATGTTATTGTATATTTTGCAGTATCTTTTTATTTAATACAAAGGCAACTATTTCCACATTCATGACTTCGTATTAAAATCATTTTAAAAATATTTTATGATCAAATACAAATGCAACTGTAAGCAGGTTTACTTAAATGTATTTTATTCCTTTTTTATTGTACACAAGGGCAAATTTAAGCATGGTTATATCATCATATTTGTAAAATTTAATTTAATACAAATCTAAGGCCACCTATCTTTGAGGGCTTTAAAAATCTATATATATATATATTTTTTTTACATTTTTATGAATTAAAGACAACTATTAGATCAAGTGTTTTTTTTGTTTTTTTATCTAATTATACACAATATAAGAATCCATCTTACTTGTTGTCCATACTAGTATTTAATTAATACATGAAAATTATAAGTAGTATTAGTATTGTGTTACTTTTGCTTTTCTTAATGTCAACATGAATGAAACTCACTCTGCATCTCGACCTCCACTGGGGGCGAGCTGGCCGAGCCCACCTCGTTGGTGGCCGTGCAGCCGTACAAGCCGGCGTCGGCGGCCGCGAACGACGCTACGGTCAAGTTTTGACCGGGGGGCAAATTTTGGGGTCTTGCGTCGTTCACCTTCCACCACATCACCGACTCGACTGGCGGGTCCGAGTCGGCGTCGCACCGCAGCACCAACGTCCCGTTTTCGGCCACCATCAGAGAAGATTGAGCCGTCGCCGTCACATGTTTGGGAGCGTCTGACATCGAAACGTACAATAAGGAATCACGTCGTCGGCAAAAAAATGTAAATGTAAATAAACGATGATTCACATGAGACTCGCAAAGTCTTTTGCGCGCGTCGTTTCCCAAAGCCGTTGTCGGCCTCGCAGATGTAAACGCCGCTGTCGTCCGCGGTGGCTTTGAAGGTGTGGGCCAGTGTGCTGTTTGGGCCAACTGCGTTGCCATGGGAACTGGCGCCAGGCCACTCGGACGACAGCTTGCCGGACACTCTGGTCAAGGTGAGGATGGAGAGCAGGTCGCTCTCCACCGAGCAGAGCATGGAGACCAGATCACCTTCTGTCACCTTGGCGGCCATGGAGAGCACCGGCTCAGGCAGACCGCCTTGGGAAAAATACAACATTTTTCAAGTACATTCAAATATTTTCCATACATTTTATTCAGTAACACAAACTCAGGTACAAAAAATACTTGAACTATATTCAATGTGTTTGTATTATATTGTAACAAAGGCCTCTACTATTTATCTATTATCCATCTCAAGGGACGACCAATTTGTCACTTGCTGCCAACTGAAAATGGCATCACAGGTACTCGGGTAACAAGCAATCAGGGCTCACCTGTTTTCTCAGTTTGGTGATGTGACGTACCTGAGTCCCGAGTCATTTTCAGTCGAGTGGCAAAATGGCCGTCCTTTGAGATGAATAAAATTGGGTTGATTTTGCTGCTTATTTCATATTCCATAAACGCAATATTATTCATCAGAATTTCATGTTAAAACGTTTTTTTGGGGGGGGGGGATGCAAGCATGTTAAATATAATGTAGTGAACATTTTTTACTTGACTTCCCTTTTATTTTTTTCATATATGTATCTTGAATTTTAAATGTTTTTAGATGTAATTTAATAACACAAGACATACATCAATATAATTCATATACTACACTATTCATATATATATATTTTTTTTATTCATCATGGTGTTAAAGCTGCCCTATGGAGGAATAATAATAGCAATAACAATAGCCTTTTTATTTCACCATTTATGAGTCAAACCTTCTAAATATCAGATTAACACCTTAGTTGTAGGACTGTATTTACATATCCATACAGTTTCTATTATGAACAAATTCAATGCAAAAGTTCATTAAAAGAAAAAAAAACTAAAATAAATAAGTAAATAAGTAAATAAGTAAATAAATAAATAAATAAATAAATAAATAAATAAATATATAAATAAAATGTAAGCACACAGTTTGGTAGTTTGATTTGTTTTTAAACATTTTACGGAAATTATATCATAATTTTTGGAATTATCTAAATATTAGATTTAGAGTTATCTAAAATATTAGATGTATAAATTATTATTATTATTATTATTATTATTATTATTATTATTATTAATAAATTTATTTATTTATTTATTTATTTTATCTAACTGGTTTTAGAGTGTCTCCCTTGACTTTGGATGATTTTTCAAGAATTTTTTTTTTTAAGAAAATAATATTTATAAAAATATTTCTTATTTATCCATACATTTTCTTGACCGCTTATATTCCTCAGAAGGGTCGCAGATGTATTATTTATTTATTCATTGTTATTATTTATTTATTCATTTGATTTATAACACAAAGTCAACGCAAAGCATAAAAGTTTACTTATTCCAAAAAGTGTATAAAATGACATTTGCATTATTTCCTTAACAGCACAGTCAACGCTGAACTCACTGTGAACTTCGACCTTCACTGGGGGTGACCTCGCCGAGCCCAACTGGTTGGCAGCCATGCAACCGTAGATGCCGGCGTGGTCGGGCGTGACGTGTGTCATGATTAAGGCTTGCTGGTCGGCTTCATTTTGGTGCACGGAGTCCTCCTTCCACCAAGTCACCGACGTGATGGGCGGGTTCGAGTCAGCGTCGCACTGCAGCGTCAACATGGTGTTCTTGGCGACCTCCAGGGACGGATTAGCTTTCACCGCCACATTTCTGGGAGCGTCTGACAAAAATAGGTAAGAGGATCAATTATGTCATAGTAAGACTGAAAAATTAAACGCCACCATCTTAAATATTTAGGTTGGTGTGACCAATGGAAAAGTTGTCCTTCTTTGAAGTAATTGGCACTGCATGTTATCCATCCATCCATTTTCTTGATCGCTTATTCCTCACAAGGGTCGCTGGGGGTGCTGGCGCCTATCTTAGTTGGCTCTGGGCAGTAGGCAGGGGACACCCTGAATTGGTTGCCAGCCAATCGCAGGACACACAGAGACGAACAAGCATCCACACTCACATGCACACCTAGGGACAATTCAGAGGACCCAATTAACCTGCATGGATGTCTTTCGAATGTGGGAGGAGACTGGAGTGCCCGGAGAAGACCCACGTGGGCACGGGGAGAACATGCAAACTCCACCCAGGAAGGCCGGAGCCTGGACTCGAACCCGAGTCCTCAGTACTGGGAGGCGGATGTGCTAACCAGTCATCCAACGTGCCGCCCCGGCATGTTATCATTTATTCCTATTACTAATAGCTAAAAATCAAAAATATTTCCTCAAATAATGGCCTCTTGCGTTTAGATGTTTTTGATCAGAAATTCATCACAGAAACCCTTGTGACGACTAAAAACTTCTACCAGTACCCTAATTAAATCACGGCTTTATTCCAGAAAATCTGAAATTGTTGTAGATTATCAATCATGGTTTCATTCTATAAAATTGTTTTCCATCAGGCATTCTTCACAGCATCACTTGTGAGAATATCTTAATCCGCCGTGCCTTAAAGGGATACTTCACTTATTTAGCCCATTATAGCAATAAAAAGTTAATATTTTGTCTATAATTAATTTGATACTTTGATCACAGCTCACCTGTTTTTCTAGGTTTGGCCATGTGACATTCACAAGGTGAGCTGTGATTGGTTACCTGAGCCCTTGTGATGTCATTTTCAGTCGACAGCAAGTTGCAAAATGTGTTTTGAAAGGTACTAATTTTACATGAAAAACAATGAAAGTATCAAATTAATTGCAGACAAAATATTAACTTTTTATTGCTATACATGGCTAAATAAGTGAAGTATCCCTTTAACCACTGCCTCAAATAAATACCGTTCTTCTCAGGTTTGACTCCACATTGATGCCAAATTCATCACATTCTCTACTGATTCTTCACATCAAATATAAGAGACATTTTCATTCGTTTTTGTTCTGTATTGACTCAAAGAGTGGCCTCCACTCAAATAGGCGCTGCTGCTCCTCAGTTTATCACTCTACTAGTGTTACATTGTTTAGTATTGAGACTTTGCAGCATCCGCCGTACCAAGTGGTCAATTATTACAGTGTGTGCTTGTAATTATTCTTCACTGCACTGGTCATCAAAAACGGGAAACTTTGATCAACCACTGTCTCAAATAGCCTCCTCTCTAATTTATGCCGTTTCCAGTAAACGACGACTCACATGTGACTTCCAGAGTCTTCTGTGCGCTTCCTCTTCCTTCGGCGTTTGTGGCCTCACAGGTGTAAACGCCGCCGTCCGTCCAGGTGGCCTTGAAGATGTAGGACAGGACATCGTTTTGGGCCGTCTCGCCGAGGATCGTCGTGACCGACCCCACGGTCCTGGTCAAAGTGAGGCGGGAGAGCGGGACGCTTTCCGCCGAGCAGGCCACGGAGACCATCTCGCCTTCGGGGACCTTGCCGAGCATGGACAACCTCACGTTTGTCGGAGCGTCTTGGATGAAGAAGAGGCGAGAAAAAAAAAAAAAAGATTACTAATATGTGCACCCTTTCATATAGAATCAATTGATGTAAGCATTTGTCCATTCACATATACACTGAATGTCTGTCTGTCTCGCTGGCACATTGTGTTGTTTTGTTTGTATGTTTTTTTAGGGGAATGCAAATTAATTGATAGAGGAAAAAGACAAACGTAGTTAGCACAGTTGTTGTCTCCCTGAAAAAATGGGGAGTGAATGTTGATGCACTCAGAAATTCTGTCAACTCTACAGAGTTTAACTAGAATTTCTGATGTGAAAAAAAAGCTAGATTTCTTTCTTCTTTTTTTTCCTCAGTGTAACTGCTTACCCCTCCCCTAAGATAAAAAACAAAAGTGGCCTCTCGTCAGTATCCTCAAAGAGAGGATTTGTTGTCATCTCGGCAAGCAGCCAATCATATTGCAGCTGCTTACAAGTGCATAAAGGGATGCATGACTCATTGAACATTAATATAAACAATATATGGTCCAGAATGAATTTGATAACTTATTTTTCATGTATAATTAATACCTTTAAAAAGTAATATTTCTACTTGCTGTCAACTGATGATGACATCACCAGTGCCGAGGAAGTAGGTAATGGCCAATCAAGGCTCACCTGTTTTCTGGCTTTGGTCAGTAAACTGAGCCATGATTGGTCGTTACCTACTTCCTCGGCACTGGTGATGTCATCATCAGTTGACAGCAAGTAGAAAAATAACTTTTGGTTAAAAAAAAAAAAAAAAAAAAAACCTGTCAAACTGATCAAACAAATCAGACCATGCCTAGCTCATTGAAGTCCACACACCATTTTTTTGTATCTTAACTCATTCACTGCCAATGACAACTCTAGACGTCAAAAATCCAAGCAAACAGCCAGTGTTAATTTAGAAAAAAATAAAATAAAATTAAATTGAAATTTTTATTAAAAAAAAAGAAATTTCAATTTAGTTTTAGTTATAGTGTTCTGACTAAATATAATTAAAGCCTTAGTCATAACTTAGTCACCTGATTGTATTTGAGTTTTAATCCAACTTTAGTCAACAAAAATAAGGAGAAATTTTAGTCGACTAAATTGACTTCTGGAGGTCGAGACCCAGTTTGTGGTCTCAGTAAGACCAAGACCGATTACTATGCACGACGGTAGCACTTAGCAATGAAATTGTTGTCATTGTTGTTATTAATAACAATGGGGATTAATAACTATGAATGAAAACAATGAATAACTAAAACTAAATTCAAATTTCTTGTCAAAATTTGTCACTGGCTAATTTCTTGGATTTTTGACGTCTATAGTCGTCATTGGCAGTGAATGAGTTAAGGATACAAACACAAGTGACTCACGTAGGATTTTGATGCACAGCCGTTCGCTGACGTCACCCTCATCCAACGCGTTGGTAGTGCTGCACCTGTAGCACATGCGGTTGCTGGGACGCACCTCGGGCAACAGCAGGTGTTCCGCGTTATCGGGCAACCGTTGCGACAACCTCTCGTCTTGGCTGAACAGCATCCAGGCGTACTCGTACGGCTCGGGGTTGGCGTCGGTGGTGCACCGCAAAACGACGGAGGCGCCCGCTTTCACCTCGTTCTTGGCGGAACCCACGATGGAAACGCTGGTGTTCCGCGGCCGGTCTGCAAAGCGTTTTGACACAAGAAAGGTGTCAGTCAACACGACGTCGGCATGGCTGGCGGACGGCGCTCAAAGATGCTGCGACTCACGTTGCACGTCAATGAAAAGAGGGGCCGAAGTAACGGACATTCCTTTGTAGGCCGTGTGGTTGGCAACACACTTGTACAGTCCCTTGTGCTCGGGCAGCACCGGCGACTCGATGTGCAGATAGTATTTCTCGGTAATGATGGGCTTGTCGTCTTTGTACCATGTGAAGGTATTGGGCCAAGGGTTGCCTTTCTTCACGTCACACGACAGAATCAGGCTCTCACCCTTTTTCAACGTGGTCTTGCTAGTGCTGATCTCAACAGTGGGAGGGTCTGAAGAGACATTTGCGTTAGGTGAGCATGTCAACGGACAGATGGATGCTTATATTCTGCGAGTACCCTCTAAAAATTTGCAGGATCTGTGAGGGATACTTGACTCATTGAGACATTTTCAACAGTATATTTTGTCCAGAATTAATGTGGCCTTTAGGAGGCCTTTAAAAACCTAATTTTTCCACTTGCTGTCGACTGAAGATGACATCATCTGTGCTGAGGAAGTAGGCAACAACCCATCATGGCTCACCTGTTTTCTGGGTTTGGTCAGCAAACTGAGCCAAGATTGGTTGTTGCCTACTTCCTCAGCACAGATGATGTCATCTTCAGTCAACAGCAAGTGGATACAATTTATTTTAAAGGTATTAATTGTACATGAAAAATTAACTTTTTGCTTCTGAGAATGGCTCAATAAGTATCTCTTTAACACCAATTGATTTGTATGCAAGTTTAAAAAGGCAATTGATTTAGCTAAACTTTACAAGTTGCTAACACTATTTTATGAGATTAAATAATAAAGATGTTAATTACATCAACTATATATTTAAGCATGGTTGGTCGGCTGAAAACAAAATTAAAGTTGGTATACTTCATAAACTTAACTTTATAATTTCATTTTTCTCAACTGACCATTTTGATTATTTGAATACTCCCACAATGCCATTAAATACCAGATTTCCCTTTCTGTATTTGTGTAGTGACTTAACAATTACGATAGTGTTAGAATCGGGGGGGTTTAAAATTAGTTCTGGTCTCCTGGAATGTGTGTGGCGCTCGCTCCCAGGCAAAAAGAATAAAAATTTTAGACCATCTCTCAAAATTTAAGGCAGATATTTGTCTCCTACAAGAAACCCACTTACAAAAATCAGAAGAAAAATTATTTATAGATAAAAATTTTAGTCAAGTTTACTCTGCCTCCTATAATAGTAGACAAAGAGGTGTCTCTATACTTATACATAAGAATTTATTCTTTACTCTAAATAATATAGTAACAGATTTAGAGGGCCGATATATTATTATCCAGGTAACTATATTTAATAAAGTATATACAATTGGTAATTTATATGCCCCAAATAATGATGACCCTGATTTTTTCCATGAATTTTTCTCTCGGTTACTCGATTTAGCAACAAATTCTACTATTATTATTGGAGGTGATTTTAACACGGTCTTGAACCCGTTAATAGATCGTTCTAATAATACGATATATACAAGGCGATTACGATCCGCTAAAGTAATAGATGAATATATGGAGGATTTTGGCCTCAGCGATGGCTGGAGACTTCAAAACCCAACTAAGAAGGAATTTACTTTCTTCTCTGCTGTGCACCGATCATTCTCAAGAATTGATTTTTTCCTTACAAATAATTCTATTGTTGATAAAACTGCTATAAAAATACATTCTATAATTATAAGTGATCATGCACCAGTCTCCCTCACTCTACAAATTGACTCTACCTTTAAACCTCCCCCGATATGGCGTTTTAACATCTCATTACTGAAAGACGTAGAGTTTGATAAAATTATTAGAAGGGAGTGGGCAGATTTTTTGGAAATAAATGACTCTCCAAATATATCTCCATCTCTTCTCTGGGAAGCAGGGAAAGCGGTAATTAGAGGGAAAATTATATCATATTCAACTTATAAAAAGAAACAGGATCAAAAATTAGAAAAATACCTGGAAGATAAAATTAAACAACTAACGGATGAATATGTATTAAACCCAAATAATCAAATATGGATAGAACTACAGAATATAAAAATACAGTTAGATAACATGTTATCTAAAAAGACAGAGTTCATAATACAACAGTTGAGATATAATAATTTTGAACATAATAATAAATCAGGTAAATTCCTGGCAAATCAACTTCAACGGAATCGGGAAAAATCTCTTATAACGGCTATTAAAGATATAAATGGTGAATGCACACAATCACCAGAAGAAATTAACCATATTTTTTATAACTATTATCGAAATCTATACACAGAAATTAATAGACCTAACCCTGAATATATTGAGGAATTCCTAAACAGCTTAAATATACCTCAGTTATCTATTGAACATAAAGATATTCTCGATACCCCGCTTACTGTAGATGAGTTGTATCGTGCTTTAGACAGTATGCCTAATGGCAGAGCACCTGGTCCAGACGGCTTTCCGGCTATATTTTTTAAACATTTCTGGTTAATGTTTGCTCCATTATTTCTAAGAGTAGTAACTGAAATTAAAAGTAAAGGTGATATACGTCAAGATATGAATATAGCAGCAATTAAACTTTTATTAAAGCCAGAAAAAGACCCTACCCTCCCGTCAAGTTACCGACCGATATCACTAATTAATACCGATATTAAAATTATCGCTAAGGCCTTGGCATCTCGATTAGAGACGGTAATCTCGACAATTATTCATAGTGATCAAACAGGTTTTATTAAAGGTCGTCATTCTACTAATAATATTAGGAGACTCTTTAACTTGATTAGTATGTCACAGCGGTATGATAAAAAGGCAGCTGTTATTTCGCTGGATGCAGAAAAAGCATTCGATAAAGTTAACTGGTCCTTCCTCTTTGCTGTCTTAAATAAATTCGGCTTCGGGGAGTCATTCATTCAATGGGTCTCAATATTATATGATTCTCCTAAAGCTACAGTTACTACTAATGGGATTACATCACAGAGTTTTACTTTACAAAGGGGAACAAGACAAGGGTGCCCAATTTCTCCTTTATTATTTGCTATATTTATTGAGCCGCTTGCATTAGCTATACGTCAGGATAGACGGATCCAAGGAATCCACTCCGGGACAATAGAACATAAAATTAATCTATATGCCGATGATATATTACTCTATTTAGAAGAACCTGCTATCTCGCTAGGGGAAGCATTTAAATTAATAACTAAATTCTCTCACTTATCAGATTACTCTATTAACTGGACAAAATCAACATTATTACCTATTACAGAAAATTCATGGAATCCTACAAGTCAGGATCCACACTACTCCTTTCCTACAGGTAATTTAAAATACTTAGGTGTTAAAATTTCACCTAAGTTAACTGAATTAACTTCTTTAAATTTTTCACCATTATTGGATAGTATCCGTAGTGACCTGGAGCGCTGGAATAATCTTCCGATCTCTTTAATAGGACGGATAGCTACTATAAAAATGAAAGTTTTACCAAAGATTAATTATTTATTTTCAATGATTCCATTTAAACCTACGTCTAACTGGTTCCAATCGCTGGACTCTGCTATCATAAAATTCTATTGGAATAAAAAAAAAGCCAAAATTAGTCTATCTACTCTTCAGGAAAGTAAATCTAAAGGAGGTTTAGAGGCACCAAACTTTATGTACTATTATTTAGCTAATCAACTACAATATCTTGTGCTATGGACACAACCCAACAGAGATACTAACTGTTGGTTGGAATTGGAGCAGAAGGATTGTAATAATCTTAGACTGTCAGATTTACTCTTTATTACAAAATCAATAAGACGACATAATTGTTTTAAAAACCCAATGATAGCCGCCACCCTGACTGCCTGGTGGAAGACATTAGAAATTACAAACTCCCAATTGGCGCCCTGTGGGCTCTCTCCCATTTGGCATAACCCCGACTTTCAACTTAATAATCAGTCGTTCCATTTAAGCCTATGGGAGCAGAAAGGAATTACACACCTTCATCATCTTTTCTCAGATAATAAGTTTATATCGTATACAAACTTGGTCCAGAAATATGAAATAAAAAAGGGAAATTTCTTACATTATCTGCAAGTTAAAAATATGGTTAAGAAACAAATCCCAACACTTCAGGATACGCTCCAACTGCCTGTCTTAGCTAAAGATATTATAAAGCTTTCTCCAACAACAATAAAGAAAATATCAAAAATATATAAGTTATTTTTATACACAAATAAAACGTATTTACCGACTTTAAAATGGGAAAAAGACTTGTCTATAGTTCCGGAACCAGACTTTTGGACCCAAATCTGTGAAAATGTATTTAAAATGACCAAACAGACAAATTTGCAACTTATCCATTATAAGATACTTCATAGAACATATATTACACAATATATGATGAAAAAAATGGGACTCTCTGACTCCGACATTTGTCTCCAGTGCTCACAAAACACTGCCGATACTTATCTTCATGCTTTATGGTCATGTACTCCAGTGCTGCATTTCTGGACTAAAATCTTGGAAAAGCTCGCTGATATATTAAACTGTAGGCTTCCTTTATCTCCAAGATTGTGTTTACTAGGTGACTTAACAATAACTGAGCTACCATGTAAACAATCTCAATCTATATTTATAGCCCTTACTATTGCTAAAAAAATAATCCTTGTCAATTGGAAAAATAAACAATCTCTAAATATCGACCACTGGTTAAACTTACTAATAAATTATATCTCAATGGAAAAAATCTCTGCCTTAAATAAAAATCAAGTATCAAGATTTAAACAAATATGGTCTATGTACATAGAATATTTTAATCTCAATTTGGCAACTTAATCCTGCCAAGATTCTGCCTGTTAACGAGAGCCACCACATCGTTACAACTTCTGTTTTCGCTGCTCCTGTATTTGGTATTTTGTATCTGATTGTTTTTATTTTTATATAGTCAGGAACCTAGTTGCTGCTAGTGGGCTCGAGCATACCACACTATACGACACTATACTCAATAACTCCTTAAGATCTATTTCTAGTGGGCACTAAGCATCAACACTTGGTGTTACTGCATGCTAATTAGTCAATTTTCTTGACGCCGTCCCCTGTGGTCGGGCGGGGGTGGTTCTGCCCCCCCCCCCCCCCCCCCCCCCCCCCGTTGTCTGCTCGGTGGCGGTTGCGTCTTGGCCGCTCCCTGGGCCCCCTGTGGGGTGCGGTGTTGGGGTGCTTCCCCTGGTGCCCGGGGCGGTGCCGTCCCGGCGCGGTCCGCTGCTCCGTGCCCGGCGGCGCGGTTCGGGGTGGGTGGGCCTCCGGTGTGCCCCGTGGTTCCCTCTCCCCTCCCCCTTCCTCCCCCCCGTCGCCTCTCCCTCCTCGCCTCCTCCCGCCCATCCTCCTCTGCCTCCCGGTCCCTTTTCCCTTGTCACCCTCCCCCCTCCTCTCCCCCCCCGCCTCCTGCCCTGCAGCCGCCCTTTCGCCTTCTTGTCGTCTTCTCCCCGCTTCCCCCGCCCCCCCCCCCCCCCTTCCCTGTCTGCCCTGCGGCCCCTCCCCCTCCCTCTCCCTGGGCCTGGGGCTCCCTCCCCGGCCCGGGCGTCGGGCTCCGGGGGCCTGGCGAGGGTTTGGGGCCTGCCCCACTCCGGTATAACTCCTGGCGCCCCGGGCGGGCTCCGGTGGCCGGTGGGCTGTCCGGTAGCCCTGCTGCGCTGGCTGTCCGCCCATTGTGGTGCCGGGTGGATGAGGTGGGGGGCGGCAGGGGGTGGGGGTGCTGGGGGGCGGGCGTGCCACCTACACCCGCCGGGTTGGGTGAGGCCCCGCTGGTCGCTCCTCTTACTCACTTCACTAGCTTGCACTATACACTTTGTAAATATACACATAGGGCACACAACACATTTCTTGGTGGGGTGGGGAAGGGTGGAAACACCGTTTTCACCCTTCAACTCCCCTCCAATTTTAATGCACCTCACGTCCAAGGGGAGGGGTGAGTTGGGGCGGGGAGCCATCAGAGGGGATGGACTGCAGTGCCTGGCAGCGCTGTGGTCCCCCCCATTTGTGTCCCTGCCCCACCACTTTGTCCCTCCATTCCCTTTTTTAATGCACCACACATATACATATTCATTTTTTTGGGGGGGATACGGGTGTGTCGGAGTAGGGGAAATTTTTTCCCTCTGCTCCGACTCACCTGCTCCCAATTTTAATGCACCACACGCACACACTTGTATATACACTGGGTGGGGCCACATTCACGGTGTAAGGGTAGAGCTCGCCAGTCGGCGAGCTGGCGGACTCAGTAACAGGGTTAGGTGTCACTAATACTCTGGCGTGACGACCGGGGCCTCTCCCCACCGGGCTCGGTGTTCTGGTGTTCCGCCTTCTCCCCTGGTGCTTCCTCCTCTGCTTCCCCCCTCCCGCCGCTGTGCAAATCTCGCGCGGCTGGAGGTGGGGTGGGCACATCTTCCCTCTCTGCGCTGCTGCCCGGTGCCGGTTTCCGGGGGGGGGTGGGGGGTTCTCGCGGGGGGCCGGGTTCGCGGGGGGGGGGGTGGCGGCCGTCGGGGGGGGGGCGGCTTGTTTGGGGGGGGGGTGGAGGTATGGGTGGGTGGGGGGTTGGGTGCTGGGGGTCGGGGTGTGTTCGGGGGTTTGGGGGTCGGGGGTGGTGGGGCCTGGGTCGTGGTGGATGGCGGGTTTGGGTGGGGTGCGGGGGGGTCGTGGGGGGGGTGGGGGCTGGGGACCGGTGGGGCGCTGTGGGGGCCCGCTGGGCCTCGTTCTGCGGCCTTGGGCTCGGGGGTGTGGGCCGGGGCTGGGGCGGGGGTGTTCCGGGTGTCTGGGTCGGCTCGCCGACCGGTGTCCGCTCGGGTGGCTTGGGGGGTGGCCTTGGTGCTGCCGCGGCCTGGGGATTCCGGGGGGGGGGGGGGGGTGCTCGCTTTGCTGGACCGCGGTTGACGGCTTCTTTCTTTGGTGGTGGTCCTTATGCATGCCAGATCCGTCGCACCAGCATCTACTGAAACTCAACAGAAGTACCCTCTCCCTCCCACAGCCCCTTGAATCAGTTGGTGCTGGTGTCTGTGGTTCTCACTTTGCTTTATCTATCCTCCCCTCCTTCCTCTCTTTAGTTTTTCCTCTGGTCACTTGAGATCTTAATTTATTAGAAGTATGAGGTTTCTGGGGTTGGCATAAGGCTCCGGTTTTGTAACCACGCAGGAGGGGTCTTGTTGGTGCTGGACTTCACTTTGATGGATTGGATGTACTGGCTTCTATTGATCTCACTCTGCCTTATCGATCCTTCCCTCCTTCCTCTCTTTAGTTTTTCCTCTGGGCTCTTGAGATCTCGCTAAATTTGCTGGAATTTAGAGGCTTCCGGGGTTGGCGTAAGACTTTGATTTTGTAATCATGGGGAAGGCAGGAAGTGTTTGGTCGGTGCTGGATGTCACTTTGATTTACCTTTCTTTTCTCTTTATTTCTTTTTTTTTCTGACCTTTTCTCTGGTCTCCTGACCATTTAAATCTCACGACTCTGGCAAGATTCTGAAGTACCTGGTTAAGGCGAAGGGTAATGGGATATTTATAAGGTTTTAGGTGAATGAATGAGTATAAATTTATACGTATTTGCACGCACGCACACGCACGCACGCAAACGCACGCAAACGCACACACGCAAACGCACGCACGCACGCAAACGCACGCACGCAAACGCACGCAAACGCACGCACACATACACACACAAAAAAAAAAAAAAAAAAAAAAAAAAAAAAAAAAAGAATCGGGGGGGTTTTCAATTTATATTGTATTCTTTTATGATTGTTTAGTTTTACATTAAAATCATGACTGTATCACTCATAATTAGCCTAAATAGCCTAGCATATACATCAAAGCTAAAGCGTATACTTCAATGAGGAAGTCAGTTGTTTTTTTTGTTTGTTTTTTTTCCTTTTTTTTTTGGAGGCTAAATATTTTTGTTTGTGAATGTGAATTGACAGGCACATGTTAAAGGATAGAATTACAGTATTTGTTTACTGGCTCTATGGAGCCAGCAATGAACTAAGTTGCGGTGACTGTTAGAATTGCTACTGGTCAATTGTGAGTGAATGGAAAAGCAGATTTTGCGTCGTGTGTTTGTGAATGAACCAACTTCCAAACGTGCACAAGAAGGTGAAGGGACTCACATTTGACATCAACGTAGAAAGTGGCCTCGTGGCTTCCCAACTTGTTTGTGGCAACACACTCATAGTCTCTGGTGTGCTCGATGCTGACGGACGGGACAACCCACTGGGCCGCCTTCACCAGCGACTCATCACCTTTGAACCACTCAAACGTGGGGGCGGGATTGCCGTTAGCGGTGCAGATCAGCGTCATGGGGTCTCCTTCTCGGACGATCGTGACGCCCTCAGGGAAGCTTACATTAACGATGTTGGGGCTGTCTGAAATGCAGAAAATAAAAAATTGGTTTAAAAAAAAATCGAGTAAGATGAGTGCTTTTCAGATCTGCCACCACTTTGACAGCTTGCTCATGTCCAAGGGGAGGGGTGAGTTGGGGTGGGGAGCCATCAGGGGGGATAGACTGCAGTGCCTGTTAGCGCTGTGGTCCCCCCATCTGTGTCCCTGACCCACCACTTTGTCCCTCTATTTCCTTTTTCAATGCACCACACATATACATATTCATTTTTTTTGGGATGCGGTTTGGGTGGGGTGCGGGGGGGTCATGGGGGGGTCATGGGGGCTAGGGACCGGTGGGGCTCTGTGGGGGCCCGCCGGGCCTCGTTCTGCGGCCTTGGGCTCGGGGGTGCGGGCCGGGGCGGGGGCGTTCCGGTCGTCTGGGTCGGCTCGCCGATCGGTGTCCGCTCGGGTGGCCTTGGTGCTGCCGCGGCCTGGGCCGCGGTTGACGGCTTCTTTCTTTGGTGGTGGTCCTTATACATGCCAGATCCGTCGCACCAGCATCTACTGAACATCAAACAGAATTCGCCTCTCCCTCCCGCAGCTCGTTGAATCAGTGGGTGCTGGTGTCTGTGGATCTCACTTTGCTTTATCTATCCTTCCCTCCTTCCTCTCTTTAGTTTTTCCTCTGGTCACTTGAGATCTCCTCAATTTATTGGAGGTTTGAGGTTTCTGGGGTTGGCATAAGACTCTGGTTTTGTAACCACGCAGGAGGTGCTTGGTTGGTGCTGGATTTCACTTCGATGGACTGTATGTACTGGTTTCTATGGATCTCACTCTGCCTCATCAATCCTTCCCTCCTTCCTCTCTTTAGTTTTTCCTCTGGTCTCTTGAGATCTCGTTAATTCGTTGGAATTTAGAGGCTTCTGGGGTTGGCGTAAGACTTTGATTTTGTAACCATGGGGAAAGCAGGAAGTGTTTGGTCGGTGCTGGATTTCACTTTGATTTATCTTTCTTTTCTATCTTTTCTGACCTTTTCTCTGGTCTCCTGACCATTTGAACCTCACGACTCTGGCGAGACTCTGAAGTACCTGGTTAAGGTGAAGGGTAATGGGATATTTATAAGGTTTTAGGTGAATTAATGAGTATAAATTTATACGTATTTGCACGCACACGCACACACACACAAACGCACGCATACACATAAAAAAAAAAAAAAAAAAGAGAGCGCAATGATGGTAAGGCGTTGAATCGGTAAGACTACCGAATGAACAATTCTGAGCTCTAAAAAATTAGTGAGCTACTTTTTATTTTACTTTTTGGAATGTCTTCACTGTAAGAAATACTTACATGGTATATCTAAAGTGACGTATTTCCTCAGGTACTTGTCAGTGTTGCCTGCAGCCTGGCACGCGACCTTCTTGCCATCATTCTGCCAGTTGTTCACAACTTCAGCCGCAATCATCTTCCCAGTGGAAATACGGCGCAACCGGATCGGCAGATTGTTATCCAAAAGTTGCAGCTTTACAGGACATGCATCGGTATGGTAGGAGCAGTACAGCATCTCAATGGCTTTCGTCATGGTGGGAGGTTGAACAAAATGGATGAGGCAGGGATTGTCTGCAAAGAGAAGTGATTGTGAGGGAAATGTTTCTTATGGACATCAAATTTCTGTACAGTGTTCCTTCACTTTTTGCTGGTGATACGTTCCAAGCCTAAATGCCGAAATCATGTTGACATAACAGCGATTGATATGTCTGTCTGGTGTGAACTGACTGTTAAGTTTTTCAACCACTGTTCTGTCCGTTTGCTGCCTTTTGTCAGTATTTATGTTCACATACTAGAACTTCTCATACTATAGCAAACACTATATTAAAATTTGTAACGTTGGCCGACACAAATTTATTTTGCTCAAGGGATAACATGAATGTAACCCAGGTACAAAATTAAGTTAAGAAGTACAATATACTTTTTATAGAGACTGAGAAAATAGAGTAATGAAGAAATAACATTTATGTTTAAAACAAACAGAAAAGTGAAAGATAATGATTGAATTAATATTTGTATTGCAAAAGTAATTTTTACAAGTGCACTTGAAGGCCCCCCATGCCGCAACCAATCAGAAGCAACATAGGTCACGTTCAGCCTATGGATTGAGAGGTCAGTTTAGGCGCGCTTCCGCCCTCATACTTCCTCTTTTACCTCGCGGGTAACGTGACGCAGTTACGAAGAGGTTGTTGAATTGAGTGGATTGAGTGGGTCAGATGAAACGCCATATCATGTAAAATGAGATAGCAAATTAATGGGCTAGACTCAATTCTTAGTTAGAGACCAATGGGTGTCTATAGGACTGATAATTAAACTTTGGCCTCTGGGTGTAGTTCCTCAAAGTAACCACCAGATGCCGCCAAACCTGTACAACTAAGCCACCCACTCAGCATTGCCCGGACATTCTATATAAGATACAAATTAAATATAAATAAATGATATCCTGAATTAAATAATAATACACAACACAATCTATATTCGATAATTGTTAACCTGATTTTTGGATCAATGTTTGTAACACATTGAAAGCCAACTATGAAGTTTTCCTGTCTTTCTTTTTCTTTTCTTTCATTTATAAGCGATACTGTCTTTTATCGCTGATAATATTGCTGTAACTGCATTGAAAAGATTATCCGTATGTATTGTTTGATTTAACAAAGATATATACAAGATGTGCAACAGAGATTAGAATTAACCTGTTAAGTTCAAGCTGAGAGAATTTGGGATTTAACATGTCAGGTATATATATGTTATTCATGCTTGCTTAATTAATATATATATGATTTTATTTATTTTAACGTTCATCATTTGTCGAATAGAGCTGAAGACCTTGACATATTTTCATGTATGACTCATCATGCAACGCTGTGTATCCATGACACATTTGTAAGGAATGTATGACCTCATCATGACTCATCTTCATGGCCCGTCGGTGGAAGATTACTGAAAATGAGTTCCAGCAAGTGCGCTTTGATATGAGAAGGTGCGCGGAGAGACATTCACCGGAAGGAGTCAGTGGTGTGGCCCAAGAGTATAAAAGGCCGTCACCAACTCTGAGCTAGGCCCCTTTTCACCCTGCGATGTGTCTGTATAGAGTGCATTCTCGAAGATGGAATATAACTGCCTGCCTGGACTTTGGATTTTTACGAAGGACTGGGATTAAGCCGTGGTTGGACCCTTTCTTCAATGATTGGTAATGTACAAATCTTTTAGCAATAATGATGTATAATAGGAAGATATGAATGACTAATCGCGTGTTAGGGTGGGGGCCATTTAATACACTCTCATATCTTCAAAATTATTTTTGCCAAAAACATCTTATTGTCAATCAGGTCTTAAGCTTTTCCGAGGAATGATCAATCTTGTAAAGCTTATTGTAAAAGGTTATATTATTCCTAATCTCCTGTTTTATTTTGTTTTATTTTATTTTATTTTATTTTATTTTATTTTGATTGATTTAAAGTTTTATCATTAAATGTGATTTTTATGATTCATATCGGTTATCTTATTATTGTCAATAAAATTGTTTAAAAGATAATTTTTGAATCAATCATTTTATTGTTTTGTTTCAATCTTTATTTTATTTAGTTTGGGTTTTATTCCTTTTGGACGTTTTAATAAGTCCGGTCGTTTTATAAGACCTTCTATGATTTTATTTTATTTATTTGAGGTCGTTCTATAAGACCTTTTCATTTGCTTATGATTTTATTTTTATAATTTGGTCGTTCTATAAGACCTTCACATTCGTTTATGATTTTATTTTTATTCTTTGGTCGTTCTATAAGACCTTAATGTTTGTTTATGATTTTATTTGGGACGTTTGATGAGCCCTCATTATTTTTTTGATTTTATTTTATTTATTTTGGACATTTTAAGTCCACCTCATTATTTTTTTTCCAAGACGGACAACAGTAACGGACGTCTGGAAGAAGGTAAGTGCATTTGAATAACCTCTAACCAATGCTTCCATCTGTATTAATATAAGTCAAATACTCCTGCTTGATATATAACAAATCCGTATGATCCTAACAAGGATTATTAAATTACTAGGTCAATAACAAATGCAAACAACTTAGAAAAGTGGAGCTGCCAATGAAGTGAGGTGTACATGCTAGCATTCCTGGGCTCTGTGTGTGTGGTTACTCACTCAGGATTGATAGGTGTATGAAAACGGATTGGCCTCATGATAAGATGACAGTGAACAAACCTAGGTGAATCCACTTTGATATATCGGCTTATTTAATTCCCGTCTCCTCACGCTGACGCCTTAGAGCTGGTGAGGAAAAAGGGGAATTTCTAACCCTTTAATTGGAGAGTCGATCAGGACATATTTCCCGATTTAAGTCCTGCGGGTAAGCGGAAGTTGACATGTGGCGCCCAGACGTGGGGCTCGATTGACTCATTTTTGTCAAAATCGGGATCGATCGAGGCCCAAAACCGGAACCCGAGTAAGTGCGGCTCTGAGCAGAGGGCACAGAGCTTAGAGCTGATAGCGAACTCGCTGATAAATTGTCATGTCATACGACCCTGAGCTAACACAAAATAGTCTCTTTGATGAATAGTGTTTCATGGAAAAAGAGCTTCTTTAATTGTGAAAATCTAGTGTGATTTTTGAGTTGAAGTTGATTGTACTATTTTGTGTTAATGAAACGGTGACTGGCTCCCCCAGGAGACTTGCACTCTAAAAGAGGTTGAGTGTGAGAAGGCCATTCAAAGTGAATGGGCTTTAACAGCGGCCTGCTGCTCTGGTCGGCTGTGAAGGTACTGATAGTGTACTTGGTAGAGCGCGCTGCGCCGCGCATTCCTGAGGGAGGGGCTGAGTCAAGGGGTGGTTCAAGCCCGCCCACAAAGAGGAGGAGGGCTTGAACAGTTAGAGTTAGTAGTGGAGAGCTGCTTGAGGAGAAGCAGTCTCCTTTAGTAGTGTGATGATAAACTATGGTCTACGGTATTTAGGCCTTCCATATTGGGTGCGGTTGCCTATTTTATTTGTTTGTTATCATAGGTATCCGTATGTAGCAAAACTACCATACTCTTTGCTTAGTTATTGCGGGGTGCCTGAAGATATTTATAGTCCCTTATCTTGGATAGCGGACTCAGTGTCAGAGGCTGACGCTGCAAACCTAACCCTGATTCCCGGTCGCTTGCCTTTTCTCCTGGAGTTTTTGAAAAAAATTTAAACTTTGGTTCCCGACAGGAGTGTCCATTGGCACAAGAAGAAAGTCGTCGAGAACCGAGGAGAAAAGGTAGGAGTTTCCACTAGACTAATGTTCTAGTGGAAGCAGCCTTTTTCGGTTTTGACAGGAGTGTCCATTGGCACAAGAAGAAAGTCGTCGAGAACCAAGGAGAAAAGGTAGGAGTTTCCACTAGACTAATGTTCTAGTGGAAGCAGCCTTTTTCGGTTTTGACAGGAGTGTCCATTGGCACAAGAAGAAAGTCGTCGAGAACCAAGGAGGAAAGGTAGGAGTTTCCACTAGACTAATGTTCTAGTGGAGGCAGCCTTTTTCGGTTCCTAGCAGACGTGTCCAGGAACAAGAAGACATCCAGATCCCGGAGAAGAGAAGCGGGAAGGATTACAACCGACCCGAAAGGACAACACACCCCACCGTTTGAGAGAGGACATCCGCCGACGAGTAAAGGTAGGAAAAACTCGAAGTCGGTAGTCCTGATAGCAGTAGAGGCAACGTACATGGGTACGGAGCTGAGTAACCAGGAGCTAAAGTACGTCCCTGAACCCAAAGCGCGCGGGGAAGGCTTCGGAAATAGATAGCTCCACTCCTACAATAAGAAAGCAAAGCGGGCTATAGAACACGCTAGTGAAGTAATGGAAAGAATAATAGGAAGAAATGGGAGGGGAAAGCCCCCCAGCCCTACAGAGGGGGTAGCAGGGTTAATGCCTGCACCCCAGCCTCTAGAACAACCAGATATACCAGTAGTGGTTATGCTACTGGGCGAGGGTGTAGATCGATGGCCACCAGGAGCAAGAAGGCACCTGGAAGTAAACAACCCTTCAATCCGTCTTGCCGACCTCGCAGCTGAGGTGGAAAGGTCGGTGAAGGAAACAGGAGTGTTCGTGAGTGAATTTCCCAAAATAATGGGCATAGCAACAGTAGTGGTAAAGAGATATGCCGCCGAAAAGGTCAGACTCCTGGTAGTGCCCAAGCAGGAGAGGCTACAGCGGTGTTAGAAGGATTGTTAGAGGCCATAAGATTACACGTGAGTCGAGTAAGACTTATAACCGATAGTCACTATTGTGCTCAGGCGCTCAAAGAGGACTTATCCATTTGGGAAGAAAATGGGTTTGAAGGAGCGAGGAGTAGAGAAATTGCTCATGCTGAGTTGGAAGAAAATAGCCGAGTTAAGGTTGAATATGACTATCGATGTTGTTCACCAGAAAGCCCACGTCAAGGAGGGGGCTCACTGGAGAGGAAATGATGAAATAGATAAATACGTCCAAGAGAGAAGATTGGTAATTGTAGGAGCAGAAAAATGGGACAATACCCCCAAAGGAGGAAAAGTGGTCCCAGATGAGTTTGTGTGTGAGGTGACTAAGGCCGTACATGGAGCGCTAGGCCATGGAGGTGCCTTGCCCACAAAGAGAGAGCTGGAGAAACTGGAACTTTGGATCCCAGAAAAGAAAATCCGTTCAGTTATACGAAATTGCGAGTTGTGTAATAAGTATAATGCAGGACGCCGAGGGCAACGAGTGGACGGATTGACGATTAAAAGCACTGTTCCATGGGCATCAGTTTGCATGGACGTAGCAGGCCCCATGGGAGTAAACGGCACTAAAGGTGAGAAGTATCTTGTTGTGCTTGTAGATTCGATGTCAGGACATTTTGGATTAAAAGCGGTGCGTAATGCGAATGCTAATAGCGTACTAAAAACACTGGAAGAGGGTTGTATGTGGTTAGGCATACCGAGAGAGTTAAGAACTGACAATGGAACTCATTTCAAAAACGCTACAATAGACAGGTGGTGTCGAAAGTGGGGAATAATAAGGACTTACTCTCCGCCTTACACCCCTCAAGCTAATGGCGTGGCTGAACGAACCATTGGCCTAGTTAAAAGTTGGCTCGGGAAAAATGCTAATGGAAAAGAATGGAGTGAAAAATTGGTGGAGTTGGTCAAGGACTTGAATGGGAGGAGCAGAGCAGATAGACCTTCCCCTTCGCAGGAATTGAACCAGCGCCCCTTTGTCGCTCCTGAGGTAGGACGAATGCAAAGTACAGAAAACACTCAGAAAGGAAAGTGCCCATTTCAGGTAGGACAGAGAGTGTGGATAAAATCTCATGGTCCATCTGATAGGCAGGCAGTAAAAGCAAAGTATGACCAATCTGACATCATCGAAGAAGTTTTAGACAGAAATACAGTGCGATTAAAAAAGAAGGGACTCCAAGGGGTAGAGCAGCTAAAACCAATGCCAGTTAATTCAGCCTAAAGCTAAGGAGTAAGACAAATAATTAAAAAATGGAAGCAGCCACTCCGGCCTTTGTCAAGCTCGTTATGGTGAAAGGAGCTGTCATCGTGCGGAGGACTGAAAAGGAAATAATGGTTGGTAAGGCATTTAATCTTTGGATGAATGCAGTGAGAGGATATATTAGTAATAGAGTGGAAGATTTTAGTTGGCAACCGGCTGTCTCGACCTGTGTAATTTGCAGTGGAAACGAGGAGTCGAGGGAACAGTGGAATATAGCCAATAAGTATTGGGTAGATGGCTTTAAGCCAGACCTGAGTAAAATAGGCCCGGCTAAGGTGCTTGAAATACAGGTGTGTGGGTATTGTAGAATAAAGAGCCTACCTAGAATAAAAGTGCATGTTCAGTGGGATTTAGCCCCGCAAGAGAATACAGATGCACAGTATTGTAAATGTATGTGGGATGGAGAGAAGGTATTGTATTGTCAACATTGTTGGATGAGAATGGAAAGAGGTTTACTGATAAGAGCTGGGGAAGCCGAAGGGTGGCAGCTAACTAGAGCGGAAACCCCGATAAAGTCGCTGAGTTCCGATTTGCTAACCTATTGGCCTATGGAGATAAACGAGAGGACGTGCGACCCGAGATTTCAGGCGCTGCTTTATAACAACTGGCCGCCAGAAGGAGGTGAGTATCGCCCGGCTCCGCTTATTGTTGGCTCGGAGGCGACGCCAACTCTAATATATGTTGAACCTAAGTGTGTAGTTGAACCAGGGGTACCCTGGGCCACAGTAATCAATGGTGTGTTAGCCCGAGGGGATATTCCGATGGAAACATTACCTGACGTCCCACAAGAAAGGGTAATAAATATTAGTAGTATGTGTAGTAGTAATGTGTTAATGTACGCTACATTGGATAAAATGGAATATAAGGCTAAAACAGCAGTAGTAAGGGTGAGTCCAGTGGTGTCGCCTCAACAAGATACGAGGTCTGACACAGGATACTGGATAAAAGTAAAAATAATGATGGCCATGAAACCTTATGAGGGTATATACTCATTGGGAATGGAAGTGTCGATGAGTACGGAGGAGGAGGCCAAGCGGCTTCACCCCAAATGTACTTTTTATAGGGAGTGCCATAGTAGTGCACAGATAAGAATGTATAGTGGTAGAACCTATAGAGATGAAAAGAGTGAAAAAATAAGGCCTAGTGGTAATGAGAAGATGATGGCATTAGCCCAGGTGGCCACAGAAAAGCTAGAAAAACTTAATGCGAGTTCATTAAGTGAGGGAAGGCTTGGGCAAGAACGAGTGACCCATGTCAGGGGAAAATCTGACCTTAAAAGTCGCCCAGAGAAAAAATGGTGGCAAGGATGTCCATACCCGGGTTGTACCGGTGAAGGACATGTAGTTGGCGACCGCCGAGTGCATCGGTCGCTACGTGGATGTCCTAGTTTTAACAAGGCAAATCCATGTGAGTATAGATCACCTAGATGGAAAGAATTGGTGAGAAAGTGTAGAAGGGCCCCTCATTCCATTTTTTCCCAGAAGGAACAGATGGAGATGGGTAAAGTATTGGAAACTCCAGCCGCGAGGTCAAAGGCGGAATGGAGGGAAGGGCCAGTAAAGGGAAAGAGCGCCTCCCCTAACAAGGAGGAACCAGAAGAGAAAAAGTATAAGTTCGAGTTGAGCGAAGACAGTGAGGACGACGAGGTGAGAAAATATAAGAACCTCGAGGTAGTTTTGTCACGCCTTTGGAACAGACGCCAGGGTCGGTCCACAGCCTTCCACATCTTCATCCGCTGAGAAGTAGCAACAAGAAGGAGATGGAAGGCGAGATTGCTGAGCTAAAGACTAGAGTAACCAGATTAGAGATACGTAGACAATTATTAGAAAATTTTTTAGGAGCATTAATACCGGCCCTAAACAATCTTTTTGTAGATGTTGGGCAATTTAGGCCACATTGGTTGTCTTTAATTGAGAGTTCTCAGGAAAAAATCGCTGAGCAAAAAGAAATGAGGGAGATAATTAGAAAATTGGAAAAAAGAATTGCGGAAGTAGAAGCCAAGGTACAGAAGTCTAATCAAACACCCGTGAATTTTGAACAGGAGAAAGCACCAGGACCCTCAACGGCCCTGTTGTTTGATTATCAAGAGTTTTTATGAAATCAGATGCAAGAAGGATTGGCTGAATTGCGGGCCAGACATGATGAAGATAAGTGGTCAAAAGATCAAAAAAGCTAGGAAAATTGATTATCAATAAATTAAGAAGGGAAAAAAAAAAAACCCGCCTATTTTAAAAGAAAATAAGTTTTTGTAAAAAGATAAGATAATTGTGTAATGAAGGCCAACCCCCAAGAAAAGGAGGAGGAGCTAATGAGATATTAAAACGCAACAGTCCTTAAAGGGCAAGACCAAAAGAAGAAAGCATGAAACGGAGCTACGAGATGGAGGAAGAGCAAGGTTGTAGCAAGCTAGTAATACTAGAGCTAAGCTCTAGTACTAAGCTAGAAGACCCACCGGACACAGTTGATGAACAACCTAAAGCTATCAACCGCCAGCGACAAAATTGGAGGTATGGAAAGGTTTTGATAACTATCAAACTTTGTTTTATGGTAATATTTTTGATATATTATTTGATGAGACAAAAATCTAGCATCGCTAGCACAGCCCCGATTAATCCCCTCGACCTAGTAGAAATACGGCATGGCACCACTAAAATAACCAATCAGACGTGTTGGAAGGTGGAAGTGAAGCATGTTTGTGAAGAATGGAGAAGGAAGAAGGGAGCCTGCGGTGCTGGCGAGGAAAAACCCTGTGGGGTAGAATGGAGAAGGGAGAAGATTGCAACCCTAAATTCCTATCTTCGCACCTTTAACAGCACATGTTATAATGAAACCCTAGAGGTCTTGAGAAGAAGTACTATATATCCTGCGAAATCAAAAAGCAAGTGTGCACATCCAGTGATTCTACGAGTCGATAACACAACAAGCGACTTTACAGTCAATATTACCTTGTTATGTCTGGAGAAGCAAGAACAAAGGGTCATCAGAAAAAACTGGGTCCAGATCGGGAAGGAAGAACCTGCTTGGTACTTCAACGAATATTGTGCAAGACTGCCAGATGCAACAGGTGGATACTGGTTGAAGACAGACCATGACGCCCCTGACTTTACCTACCCGGCGGCCCCACGGAATGACACCTGTACCGAATTTCGCCCGGCATGGGAACGATGTTGGAACTGTATAACCTTTCGGTGCGAGGAGCCAGGGACCAACGGGACCACTGATTACTTGCCAGGTACTCCTGCTTCATCGTCAGGTAGGTCACCTAAATTTCTTAAGTTACGTAGGTTTGCAAAATTTAAAAAGCCTGTACCAATATCACAGAAAAAATTAGTAATAACGCGACGGCCAGGATGCAAGTTAATGTTAGAAAAGGCCCAGTCGTATAATAATAGCCATTGTGATTGGAATATGATGAAATATTGTTTTGAGCCCTATCATATGTTTTGTTATGCAGATGAGGGTAATATAATTACACCCTCCGATATAGGGCTTAGGCGTGATGTAAGGTTAATCCTGAGTCACTTTATTAGATTATATGCCGGAAATGCATTAGATCAAGAGAAAATAGAAGTGAAACATGAAGTATGGCTAAATGATTCCTTTCCATGGATATGGAAAAGAGATACATATATATTGAAATCAACCTTTAATAAAACTTTGGGAATAAATGTGTTAAAAGTAGTATGGGCACGGATGTGGGCTCAACGTATTCCTACACCGGATGATTTATATAATGTCCCAAAAGGGGATTTTGATAAAATTGACCAATGTGTAGCATTGAGAATGTATAACAGATTGCATAGGAAGGAGTGGATAAGTGGAATTTCACCACGATGCCCCTTGGTGGAGACAGGAACGCCACCTTTGACTCATTGGATATATAACTGTACAGGGTTGAACACAAACCTAACGATTAAAGGAGTGCTCCAAGCATGGAAAGAAGGACACACGAGAGATGAGAGTAAGACGTGGTGGGGGCTCAATAAAGATGAGATGGTTCAGGATGTGATACCTTGCTTAGGAGAGTCGGAGAACTATTGGGTTAAATATCAATATATAGCGACGGTGTATTCTAAAGAGAACGATATTTGGCCTGACATTGAAAAACCAGCCTTATATGCTAATCCAAGACCATGGGAAATGTTGTGTAAGGGGGGAGAGTCCGTGAAAGATTTTAATGAATGCACAATTGTATTAGCACGTATACCCTGTTATAAAGTCTCCCGATTTCAGAATTTTTGTAATGTATGTTATCGCGATGAGAATTATGCCAACTATGAGGGGGCAGTATGGATCAAGGATAACAGTAATCAATGGATCCGGAGTCAAGCTGCAGGTAGAGAATATTGTACGCGATGGGACAGAGATCATGACTTATCCAAAATGGTAGGATTAAGAATGATCCCCAAGCCTCCTGACTCTATGATGCAGATCTTAGAAGGTCACGCATTTAGGAAGACCCTTTGTAAAGGGGATATAGTTATAGGGTTTGATTGGCTGGGATTTAATAAAATTTATGGCCCTGGCACATGCCACGAACCTGCTGAAAGATGGCTGCATTGTGGACACAGGGACGAATATGATCATAAGGGAGAACATGTATGTATTTGGTATGAGAGAATAGGATTGGCAATAAAAGGTGTAGTAAAAACTGTGGCCACTACAGCCGGGGAAGTTGTAGAAGATGTAGCAGGGACGGCGATTATTGGGATAAGTACAGGGCTGTATGGTTTATTATATGATGTAGGACTATGGTTCCTGCTAGTGTCAGGAATTGTCCTGTCAGCAGTTATAGCTGTTGTAGTTATCAAAAGAGGGATTTTGGCATTATCTACCCACCGAAATTATAAAGAGAAAACCTCACCAAATAAGGTTAAAGCTCAGTTATTGGCCAACGAGCTGCAGAAAAAATGGGGGGGCCGACTAAGGGGAAATTATTGAGAAGTGGGGATGGGCTTCAGAAAAGGGCGGGATCGGTCCAATTATAGATAAGACGCCCTAGCCCTGACTTCCTCACTTCTCACTGAAATCTTTTGGCGGAACAGTAACCAACAACTAACCATGGCTTGTAATGCTTTGGGTAAAGGTATTATTGGAAGACCAGGCGCCCTTCAAAACGTGAGTAATGAAGTGGAATATTGGATAATTTTTATAACATGGCTTTTTTATTGTTGTCTCGGATATAGCAAACAACTAAGTTAGTAGTGTGGGGAATAATTTTAATTCTCCTTTGATTATGTCTGGTCGACCACTTGGTTTTAGTAATTTGGGTATTATCTATGTTTTTTTACTCTCCCGCCAAGAGGTTCCGCTACTCGGAAGAGCGACCACACTCTCGCTCTCCCGTAGTAGAGGTGTTCCGCATTGATGGAGTAGATGCGGATGGAAACTTAGACTAAGATTAGAATGTATATATTGGGAGCCGCAATATTTTAGGTTTCCCTCAGGTCTAAGAATTGTCGAATTTTGGATGTGTGTTTAACAGGATAACCAGGATCAGCCGCAGTGTGTCTTCTGTGGAAGTGATCTCCTCACGTCCGCTTGGGTGGTGGGGGACGCTTTCTATGGACACTGCTGCTATCCGTTGCCCGCAGTGGATGAGGGTAGAGAAATGTGGCTCATACCAGACGGGCTTTTTCTAAATTTCGTCAGTGATTTTTTCATTGATATCCAGTGTGGTTCCTGGATATGGCCTGGCTTTGCTGACTTCGCGGGCTCAAGTAAGTTGGAAGGTTTGGTTCAAAGTCGCTTGAAAGAGATACGTTATTATTTTAACGTTGAGGGTGAATTCATTGGGAGAACTTTCCCTTTAATGCGCATGATATGGCGCCTGCCTGACGGTGCTCGGCGCTTGACATTCAACACATTGGCTGGCTTCTGTGTAGCCGCCACTCCTTTGAGACAGGTCGGATCCAATCAGGATGAGTGGCCCTACGAGCCTGTAACGCCCTCCTCGCCCTTCCTGGACCGGGTTGACGAGCCTGGGGAACCCAGAGCCGCCCGACAGGATGTTCCAGTTGGTAAGGCTGTGCCACTGTTGAGATCACCCTCCCCCACGGTTACATCGACCACTGATGACCTGGAGGGTGTGCAAGGCGAGGATGGGGGTGGAACGGGGTCATCTCCCTCCCTGATGATGGGTGAACTGGGCCTGTGGTCTCCTCTTACTGATCCTCCGTCCGACTCCTTGCCTTCTGAATCCCCGGTGTCTCCGTTGCCGGATGACACAAGGGGGTTGAATGCAGGTGACTGGTTGGAGTTGGGGGCTTTTGAGGTTGATCAGTTTGGACACCATTGATCTCTAGGAGGGGGTGTTGAATTGAGTGGATTGAGTGGGTCAGATGAAACGCCATATCATGTAAAATGAGATAGCAAATTAATGGGCTAGACTCAATTCTTAGTTAGAGACCAATGGGTGTCTATAGGACTGATAATTAAACTTTGGCCTCTGGGTGTAGTTCCTCAAAGTAACCACCAGATGCCGCCAAACCTGTACAACTAAGCCACCCACTCAGCATTGCCCGGACATTCTATATAAGATACAAATTAAATATAAATAAATGATATCCTGAATTAAATAATAATACACAACACAATCTATATTCGATAATTGTTAACCTGATTTTTGGATCAATGTTTGTAACACATTGAAAGCCAACTATGAAGTTTTCCTGTCTTTCTTTTTCTTTTCTTTCATTTATAAGCGATACTGTCTTTTATCGCTGATAATATTGCTGTAACTGCATTGAAAAGATTATCCGTATGTATTGTTTGATTTAACAAAGATATATACAAGATGTGCAACAGAGATTAGAATTAACCTGTTAAGTTCAAGCTGAGAGAATTTGGGATTTAACATGTCAGGTATATATATGTTATTCATGCTTGCTTAATTAATATATATATGATTTTATTTATTTTAACGTTCATCATTTGTCGAATAGAGCTGAAGACCTTGACATATTTTCATGTATGACTCATCATGCAACGCTGTGTATCCATGACACATTTGTAAGGAATGTATGACCTCATCATGACTCATCTTCATGGCCCGTCGGTGGAAGATTACTGAAAATGAGTTCCAGCAAGTGCGCTTTGATATGAGAAGGTGCGCGGAGAGACATTCACCGGAAGGAGTCAGTGGTGTGGCCCAAGAGTATAAAAGGCCGTCACCAACTCTGAGCTAGGCCCCTTTTCACCCTGCGATGTGTCTGTATAGAGTGCATTCTCGAAGATGGAATATAACTGCCTGCCTGGACTTTGGATTTTTACGAAGGACTGGGATTAAGCCGTGGTTGGACCCTTTCTTCAATGATTGGTAATGTACAAATCTTTTAGCAATAATGATGTATAATAGGAAGATATGAATGACTAATCGCGTGTTAGGGTGGGGGCCATTTAATACACTCTCATATCTTCAAAATTATTTTTGCCAAAAACATCTTATTGTCAATCAGGTCTTAAGCTTTTCCGAGGAATGATCAATCTTGTAAAGCTTATTGTAAAAGGTTATATTATTCCTAATCTCCTGTTTTATTTTGTTTTATTTTATTTTATTTTATTTTATTTTATTTTGATTGATTTAAAGTTTTATCATTAAATGTGATTTTTATGATTCATATCGGTTATCTTATTATTGTCAATAAAATTGTTTAAAAGATAATTTTTGAATCAATCATTTTATTGTTTTGTTTCAATCTTTATTTTATTTAGTTTGGGTTTTATTCCTTTTGGACGTTTTAATAAGTCCGGTCGTTTTATAAGACCTTCTATGATTTTATTTTATTTATTTGAGGTCGTTCTATAAGACCTTTTCATTTGCTTATGATTTTATTTTTATAATTTGGTCGTTCTATAAGACCTTCACATTCGTTTATGATTTTATTTTTATTCTTTGGTCGTTCTATAAGACCTTAATGTTTGTTTATGATTTTATTTGGGACGTTTGATGAGCCCTCATTATTTTTTTGATTTTATTTTATTTATTTTGGACATTTTAAGTCCACCTCATTATTTTTTTTCCAAGACGGACAACAGTAACGGACGTCTGGAAGAAGGTAAGTGCATTTGAATAACCTCTAACCAATGCTTCCATCTGTATTAATATAAGTCAAATACTCCTGCTTGATATATAACAAATCCGTATGATCCTAACAAGGATTATTAAATTACTAGGTCAATAACAAATGCAAACAACTTAGAAAAGTGGAGCTGCCAATGAAGTGAGGTGTACATGCTAGCATTCCTGGGCTCTGTGTGTGTGGTTACTCACTCAGGATTGATAGGTGTATGAAAACGGATTGGCCTCATGATAAGATGACAGTGAACAAACCTAGGTGAATCCACTTTGATATATCGGCTTATTTAATTCCCGTCTCCTCACGCTGACGCCTTAGAGCTGGTGAGGAAAAAGGGGAATTTCTAACCCTTTAATTGGAGAGTCGATCAGGACATATTTCCCGATTTAAGTCCTGCGGGTAAGCGGAAGTTGACATGGTGAAGCAGCGAGACAAGTAGAAAGTTTTGTTAGCTTTATTTTGTGATAAAATTGATTTGAGACACGCTTACTGTTAGTGAGTACAGTTTTGAGCAGTAGCTAGTTCGAGAGCTGGTTGGACCGGAGTCCTGTCCACCGGAGAACTTTTTTTTTTTTTCCCTCAATTTTTCCTATTATTATTATTATTATTATTATTATTATTATTATTATTATTATTATTATTATTATTATTATAATACACACACACACACACACACGTGGTGAGAGCGTTCGACGGCGCCCAGCCTTCGACGCATACGACAATGGTGAGCAATGCGTCTGGCTACTTAAGACACCCAATCGCCATTGCTAATAGCCTGTTAAAACAAGTTAACTGTATAAAATAAGCTGTGAAGTAGATTACATTCTTAGTTGCCAATCGAAAGGGGAATCTTTTGTATGTGTTTTGTTTTATAATGTGATTGCTGTGAGTGAATTTGTGTATTTCCAACTGTGAACTGATGCAGATAGAGGTGAATTTTTAGTACAACTCATTATATTAGAAGGCCTACAATATAAGAAGAGTAATTAAGTACGCTAGTGTTTTGAAATATCTTATTGAAGCTGACTTCATATTGGAAATGTGATGTTATTTACATTTTGTCAATTTAATTTTAATGAGCTTTATGTGTGATGTTTTGGACACTTTATACCATTTAGTGTTGAAACAATATGTGAAAGTCTATGGTTACCTACTATGATATATGATCAAATCCTACTGTGAATTACTGGTTTTAGAAGTATTTCAATTTGAAACACATTTAACTCAATGTGTCTACTTTTTGTAATTGATTATTGCTATTGAACTGTTGTACAACAAAAGAAACTGAGAATTTGGAGTGAATTACAAGGTTTTGAACAATATGTAGCACATGGCGTTGATATTTGAAGCTTTAGTAATTTTGTATTGACTGTAGATTGATACAAATGCTACCTTGTTTTTAGGTCAGTTTTTTTTTTATATGGACAAATCTCAGGACCAGTCAACGTTTCTGGATCTCATCTGGATGGCGAGCTAACCCTAGAACCTTTGAGGAGAGAGAACACACACAAACACAACTTCATATTCCCTGCTGGACGGTTGGTCGCGGTAGGACAAATATTTCATACATCTTTTGGATTTATTCTTGGACTTGACAGTCACACAGGACAAGTGACCTTTAAAGACTTAGAAAAAAGGGCCCCAACGATTTGAGTTTAAAAGGACGGATTTATTTTTGGTGCACACATTTTCTTTCCAATTTATTATTTTTCATACCAATTGTTTATTTACATGTTGTAACAATACATGGGTTGCTACGCAACTGCCAATCTTTGTTGTGTCGTTATTGTTGCTCAAACATATGGCTCCATAAGAATCTGGGTTCTTCTGATGCTAGTCCAAGTTTGTGAAATCTAAATTTAAAGATTCATTACCTGTTATCTCACTTAACCTGATAGGTAGGTTACAGATTTGGCGAGCTAGCTAGGAGCCATTTGATTTGTGCAACAATATTCAGGGTTCTCGCGGGGTCTAAAAAAAAAAAAGTCTAAAATTCAGAGTGTTACATTTTAGGCCTAAAATGTCTTAAAAAACAGCCATATTTTCATCCTAGGTCTAAAATTTAATTTACCCATGTCCAAAATTCTTACATCCGCTCCTAACATTCCGAGAAGTGTCTGCTCTGTAGAAAGAAAAGAAAAAGGAAAAAAAAAATGTGCGTGTTGCGTTGTTTCTATTATTTGCGTGCTCAAAGTGAAGGGGACGTTTGAGGGGGTGCGTTTGCATTGTAGTTCAATGTAGTTCGGGCGGGTGGGAGCGAAGGTACGTGGGGCGGTGCAAATTAGATGATTGGTGAGATTTGACGAGCCGCGGCTTGTTTTGCCGCGAGATACGACAACAGGAGGGGGAGGAATTATCGTTGTTGCTGTCTGCGGACATCCCGAGCTCAACATGCCAAGCTAACACTACCGTCCCGGTAGTGTTGGTATGTATTCCCGTTTTTGTTTTTGTTACATTTGTTGAGCTGTGTACCAAAACAACAGAAGACATCACTATTGATATTAGCCAAAGCATGTTAGTACAGCGGTGGCCAGTTAATTGCGATGCTTTTTTTTCTGAGAGGACTTTTGCCATAATGTAAGTGAAGCAAAGCAAAGCCCCTATCTCCGGTGTGTGCGGATGTCAATGAAGCGGCCGCGTCCAGAGGTGGACTGTGAACACACTGTACAGATCTGGCAATGAAACGCTAGCGCGTAAAGCTCATCAAAACATTTTTTTTCCATTTCCTTTATTTAACCAGGCAATAAACTCATTGAAAGTAACAATCAGTAATCCAAGAGTGATCTGATCACAGGCTTAAAAAAGCCCCTTCGCTATTTGTGTGAATGTAGTATTGTTAATTAGGTGCCTCGGTTCTCTGTCCACTACCGGGTAACACACATTACAGGTTTACGTTCCCAACTTTCCGCAAAGATATTGCAGTTAGCTTGTCTGAACGGGGAGTGTGGACAATTATTTTTAGCGAGTCAGAACGGAAAGTGTGGACAGTCAATTTGTAAGAAAATGGCTAAATGCCAGTTCAACAAGAACTGGCTCGAAATTCCCAACTTTTTCAGCTGGTTAGATGAGGTAGCCGGCTATAGGCACTCGGCTCGTTGCAAAGTTTGCAAAAAATATATAAAGTTGGGGATTTTGGGCGCGAATATGGTTGTATAGGCAAGGCAAGTTTATTTGCATAGCACATTTCATACACAAGGCAACTCAATGTGCTTTACGCAAGGAAAGGCAACACAAGCATCAACAAACAGTAGTTAACATTGAGAGGAAGAAGAGTAAATAAAAATAGGGTACAAAATTTACTGGACTGATTTATTTTTTGGTGCGCACATTTTCTTTCCAATTTATTATTTTTCATAACAATTGTTTATTTACATGTTGTAACAATACATGGGTTGCTACGCAACTGCTAATCTTTGCTGATGCTAGTCCAAGTTTGTGAAATCTAAATTTAAAGATTCATTACCTGTTATCTCATTTAACCTGATAGGTGGGTTAAATGAAACAATGGCAGTATGCAGCTCAACTGTGTCATAAAACTTCATTCATTTAAAAGGTATTAAAATTAAACGAGTTACCGATTTTTGGGGGGGAATGCTTATTGCTCATAATCTGTGTTGGAAGCCACAGATAGAATACACTAAAATGGCTAAATCAGTGGCAGTTCTTTATAAGTTAAAGATTTTAGTGAATAAGAAATGTCTTCGTATATTGCTCTCTTCTTGTGTTGCGTCACATGTCATATTGTGCTGAAGTTTGGAGAATTTATATAAAGCAAATACAGACCCCCTAAAAAGTCTTTTGAAGCCATATGCTAAACCTAATGGTAAGTCCGCCATCTTGATTTACTTTGGAATTTGTCCACATTTTTTAGGGCCTTTTATGGGGCCATATTTTAACAAATTCCTACATAATTTATCCGATCGGCTTCCAAACTTAGTGTGTTTCATTGCCCATCGGCGAGTGTGCGTCTCAGCTCTCTGAAACCCGTCGATGGGAACGCGCAACCGAGGGGCACAAAGTCGGAAGCGCAAGTATTGGGACGCGGCCCACATGTCGCAAACCGGAACCGGAAACAGCGCTGATGTGTGAAAACCCAGAAGTCGGAAGTCCCGCCTCCTCCGTGGCATATATCCCATAGCGCCCTCCACAAATCTTTAAAAAAAAAGAAAAAGAAAAAAAAATGCCATTTTGATTTTATTTTAGGGATTGCGCACCATTTTAGGCCTGATGCACGAAACTTTGCCCACTCAAGCCCTGACAAAAACATTTTTATTTTAGGGGATTCTTGTCCTGATAGTACCCCAATGTGCCAGTACCCCAACATGGCCAGGGTTGCTTGGGCCCTTTATACATGCTCCCAGCTCTAGTTTATGTTTGAAACATGTGAAGTGGACTAGTGGACTTCTGGAGAGTAAAATGTACATTTAATGTAATTTAAATGTACCTGGGTTACCCAAAACATTTGAACATTGGTGTGCATGTATGATGTCATTGTGTGCGATTTGACCACTTGCCTTCCACGTTGACAAGAGCAGACACCTCCTCCCATGGTGAGCCCTCAGTCAGCTGATAGAAAAAACTGTAAGTGCCGTTGTCACTTTTTGAGATGTTACACATCAAGGCCATCATTGAAGTTCCGGTGTGCCATTGCGAAGGTGGCGAACCCTGGCTTTGCACTCGGCCCACAAATTGCGGCTGGATAGGCCACACATTCGTGTTGGAGCTGAAAATGACCGGGCCCACAAACTTGTTCTGCGACTCGCTCCAGTTTGAGTCTTTCGTCCAAAACCAGTTGGCAGGCGGTCCGGGGAGGTCGCGCTTGGACGTTAGAGTCAGTTCAATGCACGAGCCCTCTTTAATGGACGCGCTTTGGGTCGTCACTTCAAAGGGTATGTCGAAACACTGATGAGCTGTGGCAGACAAATGCACAATCAAGTTTCAGCAAAAGTCATAAAAACACAAAAGAAATTACAATTTTTATTTTAAAGGGGGTTCTACATACAGTCACTGATAATATTAAAGCCATCTTTTAATACCCAAAGTTACTAATATACACACTGAGAAAAGGGGAAGCAACATTCAACATTTCTTGACAATAATGTTATATGAAACCTCACTAGTTTAAACCTGACCTTCTGATTAATATTACATTTGTGGAATTAGTTAGGAAGCACGATCTAGCCATTTTTATCCATCTCACGGGGCCATTTGCTGTCAACTTCAGATGACATCACAATTGCTCAGGGCTCAGGCAACGACCAATCACAGCTCATCTGTTTTCTGAAGCTGAACTGTGATTGGTCGTTACGTGAGACCTGAGCAACTTTGATATTTTCATTCGACAGCCAAGTGGCAAAATGGCTGCCTCCTGATATCGCTAAAAACAGCTGGATTTTGCCGCTTAACTCATATTCCACAAACACAATTAATTAATCAATTAATTAATAAATCAAAATACCATATTCAAGCTAGTAGGGCTACATATAAAACATCTCGTCAAGAATTCTTTTAATATTCTTGGGGGGGGGGGGGTGACTTCCTCTTTACTGCTAATACTGATAATTATACTACTACTCCTGCTAATGCAGATGCTAAGCGTGATGCTAATATCACTGCTATTAATACAAAATCTGATATCATTCTGACTGGCACTACCTCAGATACCATTATCACTGACTAGTACTCATAATTACCCTTGCACTCATTATGATACTATTACCATTGACACTGATACTGATAGTGCTACATCCTACACTAAAAACACTAAACACGCCTTTGGTGATTTTAACCTGCTGATAAAGAATTACAGTATTATTGGTGTAACTCATACATGATGCACAACTGATACAGATGAAAAATGCTCACGCTAACAAAAGTAAAACATGCATCGAAAAAAATCATTTGGAAGGGCGTGGGGTTTGAGGTCTACCTGTCATGAGGGACGCCAAGAGAACGAAAGTCAAGGTGTGATTCTTCATTCTGCCACTGCACCAATAATCTTTTCCGGAACATGCATATAGCAAACCTAAATATTTCAAGACAAAAAAAAGGAAAAAAAGGTTGAATTATCCTAGAACAATGATGCTAATACTACAAATCCCAATTCTCAAGAAGTTGGGACAATGTCAATAAAAAAACAATGTAATGATTTGCAAACATTCAACTGAAATACTATACATTACAAAGACAAGATTTTTAAACTGATGAAGTTTATGTTGAATTTTGCTGGGGTCACCACCTTTGCTACAGTGTTACATCATCTTTTGCTTTGAACAACACTCAAGAAGCATTCTGAGAATGTTTATGCTTGACGTACAAACTTCAGTTGCTCAACAGTCCCATTTTGTCATTATTTAGAACTTCATAATGTGGTTGTTCAAAATTCATAAATCATTGAAAAGTTCGTAACACAGCCAATACTAAGACTGATGCAAACAGTGACTGTCAAGTTCTTCAGTGATTTCAGCTTGTTTAAATTAAAAAAGGTAAAAAACAAAAACAAAACTCAACTCTTAACTAGAGCTGCGAGCAGCTATAAAGGGCCCTTGCAACCTGGGCCACGTTGGGGTACTTGTACGTCGGGGTACTGGCATGTTGGGCTACTGTTTCATAGGAAACCGTCTAAATTGTAAATGTTTTTGCCATGCTTTGTGCTTGCAAAGTTTCATGGAAAGGCCAAAAATGATGCACAATTAACAAAATAAAATCAAAATGGTTTGGCACATGGCTATAGAATAATTTTTGTAGGTATTAGGCTGATAGGTGTGCCTCCAAATATTCACACATCTAGCTGAATCATATAATCGGAAATACTTCATAAAAATGTCTAGAGGGCGCTATTGAGCCATTTATTACAAATTGCACAACAAATCTCTAAAATATTCATGTTCTTGAGAGGTCTGATCTGTGTGCAAAGTTTTGAGTTTTCGCTCATGTTTAGACATAAAAAAAAAAAGCATTTTTCTTTGCAAACAATGCATCGCTAGAGTAAAGGCGTGACAAAAAAATTCAATAACTTTTCATCTTAAATATCTTCAGATGAAACACGCCAAAGAATGAAGACAATCTGATAAGTTTTGTAGAAAATATGAGGCCTATAAAAGGCCCCAAAAAATGGCTACAAATAGCAAAGTAAATCAAAATGGCAGACTTCCTGTTTGGTTTAGCATATGGCTTTAGAAACTTTTTTTGTCAGTCTTAGGCTGATAGGTATCCCAATTTTTACAAATCTAGCTGAATCATACATTTCCAAAAGCTTCATAAAAATGTCTATAGGGCGCTATTGAGCCATTTATTGCAAATTGCACAAGAAATCTCTAAAATATTCATGTTTATGACAAGTCTGATGTGTGTATAAAGTTTCATGAGTTTTCGCTCGTTTAGACAAAAAAAAAAAAAAAAAAAAAGCAGCATTTTACTTGGCAAATAATGCATTGCTATGGCAACGGCTTGCGACAAAATAAAAAAAAAACTTTCGATAACTTTGCATCTTAAACATCTTAAGATGAAACACACAAAGTTGGAAGACAGTCGGATAAATTTCGTTGGAGTTCGTTAAAATGTGACCCCTAAAAAAGGCCACAAAAAATGGCTACAAATCCCGACGTAAATCAAAATGCCGGACTTCCTGTTTGGTTTAGCATATGGTTCTAAGAGACTTTTTTTGTACATCGTGGGCTCTTATGTATGCCTCCAAATTATCATAGCGCTAGGTGAAACGTACAACCGGGAATGCTTCGTTAAAGAGGAGTTTTTTAGCTCAAAATGTGATGCCCGGCCCCTGCGGGACTTCCTGTTGGGTTTAGCACAAAGCAGCAAGAGACTTTTTTGTACATCGTGGGCTGTTACATATGTCTACAAATTTTCGTAGCTCTAGTTGCTTCGTACAACTGGGAATTCTTCATTAAGAAGAATATTTTTCCTTTGCAAACAAGTGCATACCACGACAACAGCGTGCGGCGAAATAAAAAGCTTTCAATAACTTTTCATCTTCAACATCTTAAGATGAATCACACCAAGTTTGGAGATGATCGGATAAACTCTGTAGGAGGAGTTCGTTAAAATAAGACCCCTATGAAATGGCCCAAAAAATGGCAACACGTTCCAAAGTAAATCAAAATGGCGGACTTCCTGTTCGGTTTAGCATATGGTTCAAAAAGAGTTTTTTGTACCTTGAGGGCTGTTACATATGTCTTCAAATTTTGGTAACTCTAGGTGAAACGTACAGCCGGGAATGCTTCATTAAGTAAGAATTTTGAAACTCATAATTTGATGCCCTGCCTCTGGCGGACTTCCTGTTGGGTTTAGCATATGGAACCAACAGAGTTTTTTGTAGATCATAGTCTGTTACATATGTGTACCAATTTTCATAGCTCAAGGTTAAACGTACAACCGGCAATGCTACGTTTAGTAAGAGTTTTGAAACGCTAAATTTGATGCCCCACCGCCGTCATATAGAATGTCAAAAACTTTAGATTTTTTACCATGGTGTTGTCCCAGGTCTTGAGATGGTACATCCCAAGTTTGAAGTCAATCGGATTAACCGTGTAGGAGAAGCGGGCAAAAGTATGACCCCTGTAAATGTGCAAAAATGGGCCAAAATTGGACATTTAAATACTCATATCTCACTTCCTGTCTATTTTAGGGTACACATATCAAAGTGGTTTTTGTTCATCTGGATATGCTACAGGTGCCACACAATTTTCATAGCCGTAGGACAATCGTAGCGGAACAGGGATCCGTTTAAGCTATGTAGGTGGCGCTACAGAGCCATTTTTCTGTTATCATGTATGGCGACTTTAAAATATCAAATTTTTCGCCAGGCCCGATCTGCGTGTAAAGTTTGGTGAGTTTTCGTTCACGTTTAGTGTCTCAAAAATGTGATTGTTTGCGGAAAAGAATAATAAATAAAAAGAAGAAGAAGAAGAATTCCTTCAGGAACAATAGGGACCTCGCGACCTCGCAGCGGTCGCTGCTCGGGCCCTAATAAAGTCTTGACTGTTAGTTAGGTTGATAATCTTGGAATCAAAGACAATCTGGGAAAGATCGCATGGGAATGACAAGGCACGCTAAACGTGGTCATCTCAAAAGTATAGCTGCCAGTATGAATAAATAAATACATAGTTAAATAAATAAATACATATTTAATGATAAATAATCTTCACCTTCCAGCAGGTTCTGCAATCTTGACTTGACCCGTGACTTTCTGCTTCTGAAACTTGATGACTTGCAAGCCCAGTGCAACATGTGGGAGGGCAAACATGTCTCTTTCATCTTTTGCATAACAGCACACATGTCAGCGAACAAACCTTTTTCATTCACATCAAAACCGTGGATGAGACGTCCATTCTGACTCAAGCCAGATAAAGCCTTATGAAGTCTTAAAGCTTTTCAGACAATATTCTCAATGTGTCACCATTGTCATGATTATTGAAATCAAAAAGGTTTTAGATTGCATTACCAATCTGCATTTTACTCTTAAAGGATCACCTGATGAAAACTGATGAGCTTGTTCATATCATGAAAGTTTCAGGATGAGAACAATGATTGACACCACCTGTGACATCAATTCCTTACCAATGATTGATTTGAGTTTGGCACGCTTGAAGGTGCTTTCCAACATGTGGATGACAACCTGACGGGGATGACGAGAGATTGTTGATCTTTTTCTCTTTTTTTGTTTTCTTATACAGGGCAGATTCAAAGTTGAAAAAAAAATGTAATTAAATAAACAAATGCACAAGTGTATGGTACGTGCTGCTTTGATGACCCCCTTTTTCTTTTTATCGCTCAGTTCCTCAAACCCCAATATTAGATTTTGGCAGATTTTTGTTGAATTACAGTTATAATTCTTTAATTAAAAAATATACAAGTTTCTTCCTGTAAACATCATTAAGCATATACACACAAGGCAAGTTGTGGAAACTTAATTTCCATTGCATCTTTAAACCAAGGGCAGTAGTCCACCATCTCGAGGAGTAAAAAAAAATAAAAAATGTTGGGGTGATTTAGTCAGTTTTAACGATTTGTTTAGTGATGATCTTTTAAATGTAATTGTCTTCAAATTATATGAGACGAGGAGGAAGCATCTGGTAAAAGTACTTTTTACTTTTATTCATGAAGTACAATTGAGAGCCTGTATTTCTTTTTTACTTTTACTTGAGTAATTATTTGAATGAGCACTTTTACTTTTACCAAAGTCATTTTTTTATGCAAGCAATTGTACTTTTACTCAAGTCCAGTACTTTTCCCATCTTTCTCAGGAGTGGACATAAGTCGAAATGCCAGGGTCCAATTTTTTTTGTGCCAGTCCAGTCCTGCTGTCCAGTAGTCAGGTCCACATGTTTTGCAGGACTTATTTATTTATTTGTGACAGTAATTGCTGCTTCCATTCAACCTATGTTGTTAGTTGGTTTGTATTCAGCAATAAATTTCATATATAGTTCTGCGGCATTCATTCTTTTAACTATTCCTTTCAGAGTGACATTACATGTAGCCCAGGATGAAGCATATATTTTGTACTACAATAGTTAATGTGATACAAGTGATAACTTTTGTGTTTTGTAGCTGCAGTTGTGAAAAATGACGTCGGGAGTTTGAAACTTGCATCAAAGCGATTGACAAAAACTGTTTTTAATGTGTGGGAAATGATTATGAAATCAAGCCAACAGAACACGCAGTGTCTCTGTTAAAGGAGAAGTAAAGTCAAACAATCATATGTTGGATGTGGCCCCACTAGTCTAAACATGGCATTATGATTCATATTGCATTTATGGAATATGAATTAAGCAGCAAAATCCACTCAAGGGTGGCCATTTTGTCTCTTACTGTGGACTGCCGGTTTTGATGTTTGAAATTGGAAATTTGTGAGTCCTTGAGGCTCGCAAATGCACAACATGGAAAAGATACAATGTGTGTGCGTGTGGCACATTGTGCACCACACCTCACAGTGCTCAATTTTTCCTTATCCAAGTCAAGATCTCTGGCAAACATTCCCCGATGTCACCAAACAGACAAAATGCCAACATAAATTCAGGAAGAAAAAGGACATTTTCTATTGCTCAGTAAAAGTTTATTGAAAATCAAAACAAGATTGCATACAAACGATAAACAGCCAAAAAAAAATAGTTTGGAAATACTAACTGTGAGCCAGCTGACCCTACAAAATGTAAAATTGTCTTAAGTAAAAACAAAATATCCATCTATATATCATGTACCAAAGGTCGGGCTGAATCCTTTCAACTTCAAAAGGAGACCTCAAAAACAGCACGTTTGTTCAACCATTACCATTAACATTATCAATAGAAGCAAACATTTTCAACATTTTTGATTGCTCAATAATTTGTAAAACAAACAAACAAAAAAAACCTATAAAAAACACTGAGTATGAATTTACCAGTAATATGCATGTGTGTGTGTGTGTGTGTGTGGGGGGGGGGGTGTGTGTGTGTGTATATGTATGTATATATATATATATATATATATATATATATATATATATATATATATACACACACACATTAGGGGTGTGAATTGTCTAGTACCTGACGATTCGATTCGTATCACGATTCATAGGTCACGATTCGATTCGATACAGATTAATCCCGATACAAATTCATAAGTCGATTGTTGTCATTTTTTTATTCAAATTTAGAAAATACTAATCAGTAAACTTGTTGAGTGTAAGATTTGTATGAAAATGTATTATTTATTTATCTGAAACTTTTGTCTTATACAGGTTGTAATCTGTTTCATGTTTGAGCAGCATTAAAATAAAATATTAAGGCTTAATGTTCTGTTCATATAACATTCTTACATGCTTAAGGTGTGAATCCTAACCCGAAGTAAGACGTTTTGTTGAATATTTTTCCATCAAAAATGGAAGTTTAAAAATCGATTCAGCCACCTATTGAATCGATTCAAGAATTGCGCGATGTAGTATCGCGATATATTGCCGAATCGATTTTTTAACACCCCTTATATATATATATATATATATATATATATATATATATATATATATATATATATATATATATATATATATATATATAATGTTCAACTATTGGATGGCGCTGCACATTTTAATTAGCGTCTGACTGGTCAAATTCAGATAAAAGCACAACATTCCATATGAAATTTATTGCATGTCTTTGCGATATGCATATTGCATGGGCCAATATCACGATATCGATATTTTTTTTCGACATATTGTGCAGCCCTAGTCTGAAGACCCCCTCAGGACGCTTACAAGGAAATCACAGAATGACCTAATCAGATATGTAATTTCTGTTACCATAATTCCACACTAGGTTCGACTCCACCCTCTCGGGAGAGGAGTCGACTTTCGGCTTCACCATCACGGGCATGCCGGTGTAGACGTCTACCACCATCATCTCGGGGCAGGGTTTCACAACCCTATTGGGCTTCAAGATCGGCATCATGGGCAAGTCGGAGACGAAGTACCACTCCTCCTCTTCCTCCTCCTCCTCTTCCTCAGGCTCGACCTGGCATGGGCAGCACTCCTTCCACAAGTAGTCGGAGGTCACGATGGCGCCGGGCAAAAATGACAAGAACACGCCCACCCAGGCGAAGTACAGGGGGGGCCTGTTGGCCATCATCTCTCCACTCCTGTACGCGGCAGTGGTGATCCACACGGTGACAATGAGCTCGAACAGCCCTGAATACAGACAAAAACAAACACAGTGAAATGATGCCATGGCACACCAGGTGATTGTCGCATTTAGCATTGCAGTCAAGTCTAGTCCTTGATATGCTGTATGAAGTAGGACCAGATAGATTCATCAGCGGCACAATTTAATAGCCAATATTAGCTCTTTGACAATCCAACCAAAAAATTGAAACAATTAAAAAAAAAAATAATGTATTTTTTTTTTTTTACACATTCGCACATCACAACATATGAAAATGGTAACTATATTCAAACACCAAATGTTATTTGTAGACTTTAGAGAAAGGAGCTTCATGTTGTCTTCTGTGAAGTGCAGGTTAAAGTTTGCATGATGGAGGAGAAAATGGCATCACTATGTTACAAAGGCGCTTACCGGAGAGGAGCATGAGGACTCCAGCAATGCCAACAGCGAGATTCTTCTTGAAACCGTCGGCCCAGTAGCCCAGGTAGGTGCTCAGAATGACCGTAGCAACGATCGCCAGGGAGAGCAGGGCCATGAGAGAGCTCATGACCATCAGGCCACCTGTGGCCGGAATATTGTCTGCACAACAGAAATGCCAGTGAAATTCAAACAACTTCATAGAATAATGCACTAAAATAAATAAGTAAAATAAATAAGTAAACATGAAGAATGCTACAAAAAAAATGCAATGAAATGAAATTTGTTTAATTCAATAAATTTAAAATACAAATAAAACAATTATACATAATACATCAAATGTATTTCAATGTTAAGATTTAAAAACAAAAACAAAATATAAATCAGAACTATATATATATATATGAATTTATTATCAATGTGAAATTATTATTATTTTTTTTACCAATCGGATCGTGGAACATCCGTTCTGCGCAACGGCTAAAGTTGCCGTCGATACTGAAGAGACAGGCACCCCACGGCCCTGTGGACTTTATCAAGTCCAAATATTTGCAGTTGCCCATGCGTTTCTCGCACAGCCGCATCCATTTGCCGTCTATCGAAACGTACAAGTTGACCCCCGCTCTGAGGAGGCCGACCCCCAAAAAGCTGCCCAGCACAATCTTGGACATGCTGTAAAAAAATCACAAAAAAAAAAAAAGAAAATCCAATGATGTCAAAATGCAAGTAAGCAATCCCGGATGGTGTTTTGTTTTGTTTTGTTTTGTTCATTTATTTATTGAACATATAAACATAACATAGAAACATAAATAAGTAGCAAATTTAAAGAAAGAAGAAATTCATAGCAATCATTCGTGATGGTTTACATCTCCAAAGGGAAGAAGTTAAAAACTTATCTTGTCCCACCCCTTATTCTTTGTATCTTTTAACTTATTTAATTATTAATACAGTAAATTATTACATTACAATAAAAGAAAATGAGTAATCCCAACAATGAAACAATTACACTGTAACACATATGTACATTTGTCAATAGCGCATGTACATGAATTTCATAGGCATGCACAATAATAACAATACTTCCTCATACTCACATATACACTCAAAACACTCGAACACGTAACACTCAAAATGGTTGGAAACCCCCCCCCCCCCCCCCCCCCCCCAAAAAAACATTCCTGCAATTGTGGTGCTGACTTACGTGGAGTGAAACTTGTCAGATGGAGATTGTTTTGGAGAGCAGAAAATTGAGTGAGTAGACAAACCCAAACTTTTCAGCCAATCAGAGACTCCTCAGCCGTCAGTTCAGTGCACCAATTCCGTTGATGGTTTCTTCACCTGAAAGGTATACAGCCCTCTTCTGGTCAAAACAGAAGGAAGATAAGCTATCAGTCATTTGAACTGTAACTGTCGATGATGTAAAATAAATTTCAAAACTTAATAATTACAAAGAACAAGATCCCAGATACAAGCGGCCGAAATAAGTTTCCTCCGCAGGGTGTCCGGGCTCTCCCAACTCATTCACTGCCAGTCATTATAGAAAATTTTTACATTTCCAATACTCACGTGATATTACATTCAATAATTATATATAAACCGAATCTACCAAATAACAGAATAGACTCCCTACTTTTTGTCCCGTCCCGTTCTTTTATAATTGACAGCAGAAAAATGTAGGTTTGCCAAAATACAGCCATTTCTCCCATGGACTCTGAAACTGTGTTTATTTCCTATAAAATGGGGCAATGATGTCATCTACCGGTGGTTGGGCATCAGTAAAGTTGTTTCCAAGTTTGATATTTACAGTGGAGCATGCTCAGATTCGCCCCCATTTAGCACCGCTCTAAAAAATACAATTGACAAGTATACTTGTCAAAGGCAGTGAATGAGTTAAAGAGGGTGAGAAGCTCGGTCATCCGGGAGGAGCGCAGAGTCGAGCCGCTGCTCCTCCGCGTTGAGAGGAGCCAGCTGAGGTGGCTCGGGCATCTGGTTCGGATGCCTCCTGGACACCTCCCTGGAGAGGTGTTCCAGGCATGTCCCACCGGCAGGAGGCCCCGGGGACGACACAGGAAGTCGTGCAGTTATGCAAAGAGCCCATAGTGAAAAAAAATGAAAAGGAGTTTTCTCAAACTCCGCATGTAGAGTATGAAAGGGGGCGTGGGGGAGCAAGGAAAACATCCATCCATCCATCCATTTTCTTGACCGCTTATTCCTCACAAGGGTCGCGGGGGGTGCTGGCGCCTATCTCAGCTGGCTCTGGGCAGTAGGCGGGGGACACCCTGGCCTGGTTGCCAACCAATCGCCGGGCACACAGAGACGAACAACCATCCACACTCACACGCACACCTAGGGACAATTCGGAGCGCCCAATTAACCTGCCATGCATGTCTTTGGAATGTGGGAGGAGACGCAAGAAAAACATATTTTATGATATGAAGGAAGGTGTCTTGTTATTGTTATAATTATTATTATTATTATTGCTGTTGTTGATATTATTTTGTATTTCTCATTGCTAATGTTTAATATATACAAGATATCTGGATGTTGTTTTTTTCCCTTTTTGTTTTATATCATTGAATTTAGATTTTGATGTATTTTGGATTAGCAGAAGTTCAAAGCTTAAATTATTTAAATTAGTTCAAATGAAAATAGTTACGTTTTTTTTGCTCTACATGGAGCACATGAATGAAGGAATAATTTTTATTTTATTTAATAAATTTACATTACAGCAGAGCTTTTTAAAATCATTTTCGCTTTGCCTCTAGACCATAAAATATAATTGACTGCTATATACCTGCATGTGAATTTAAGAAATAAAAACTGTTGATTCTACTTAAAAAAAATAAATAAATAAATAAAAATTAATTATTCTTTATATTGTCATATTTTTATTTTAACCCATGCTTCAGTACCCTGGGATTAACCTGCAGGATAAAAATTAAAAGTAAAATAAAATAAAATGAAATAAAAAAAAAAACAAAGCTCCACACAGTTGCTCTTCGCAAAACTCTTCTGCAAAGAAAAATAATTTTAAGCCTTGTCAATTCTAATGAGAGAAACTGAAATATTAATGAAGCTGTCCTGTGTTGCCTTTGTGGTTTTGAATGTGAGGAAAAACATGCAAGTGAGAAAATGAACTAATACTAATACCCCTGATAAAGACCCCTCAACCTTTGTCTTATTGAACCATCAACCTGACAAATAACCAAGCAGTCATTTCTATGTCCAATAAAACATATAAAGAGATACATTGATCCGACTTACATCATTTAAAGGACAGAATATTTAATCACTCTTCACTTTTAACCTCACACATGCCAAAAAACTTGAGATAACTTGATTGAACAGAAAAGCAGCTGATAATATTGTGTTGGTGCTCAGTAGAAACATTGTTGCAACTTATAGCTTGCTTCATCCATCCATCCATCCATCCATCCATCCATCCATTTTCTTAACCATTTATTCCTCACAAGGGTCGCAGGGATGCTGGAGCCTATCCCAGCTGGCTTCGGGCAGTACGTGGGGCACACCCTGAACTGGTCGTCAGCCAATCGCAGGGTACACAGACGAACAACCATCCACACTCATAATCGCACCTAGGGACAATTCAGTGTGTTCAATTAACATGCCAAGCATGTCTTTGGAATGTGGGAGGAGACCGGAGTACCTAGAGAAGATCCACGCAGACACGGGGAGAACATGCAAACTCCACCCAGGAAGGCTGGAGCCTGAACTCGATCTTGCGTCCTCAGTAATGGGAGGCGGATGTGCTAATCACCCAAATCCACTGTGCCATCCCCCAACAATATAATACAGCCTTAAATGGCAACAGATACAGTACAATGTCTTTTTTTTTTTTTTTTTTTTTAAAAGTACATTCACTCACACGTACAAACATGGTCTCCTGGGTGTGGAAGCAAACCCACACCATATGCATCAAAGGAAAGCAACTGTAACCACTCTGCCACCCCAGCACCCTTGTATAATGCCGTGGTGGTACTGATGTGCTGTCATTTTCAATGCGTATGCATAAGTCTATTTGACTCAAACTAAATATATTATCCAGAGGGCATAAAGACAAGAAATTCAATTGGAAGGAAATCGAGCACTTTTTTTTTTGGTCCTTTGGACATATTTTCCATCGAAATCAAAATTGATGTCTGTGCATGCAAAACAAGTAGTTTTCACAATCAAATCAATAATTTATCCTGGTTTGAATGGATATTATTACTTTCAATCAGCACTTTCAGCTTTGAACAACCCTTAAGAAGCATTCTGAGAATGTTTATGCTTGACGTACAAACTTCAGTTGCTCAACAGTCCCATTTTGTCATTATTTGGAGCTTCATAATGTGGTAGTTCAAAATGCAAAAATCATTGAAAAGTTTGTAACACTGCCAATACTAAGACTGATGCAAACAGTGACTGTCAAGTTATTCAGTGATTTCAGCTTGTTTAAATTAAAAAAGGTAAAAAACAAAAAAAACAAAACAAAACTCTTAATAAAGTCTTGACTTTTAGTTAGGTTGATAATCTTGGAATCAAAGACAGTCTGGGAATGATCGCATGGGAATGACAAGGCATGCTAAACATGGTCATCTCAACAGTATAGCTTCCAGAATGAATGAATGAATAAATAAATAAATATTTAATGATAAATAATCTTCACCTTCCAGCAGGTTCTGCAATCTTGACTTGACCCGTGACTTTCTGCTTCTGAAACTTGATGACTTGCAAGCCCAGTGCAACATGTGGGAGGGCAAACATGTCTCTTTCATCTTTTGCATAACAGCACACATGTCAGCGAACAAACCTTTTTCATTCACATCAAAACCGTGGTCCATTCTGACTCAAGCCAGATAAAGCCTTATGAAGTCTTAAAGCTTTTCAGACAATATTCTCAATGTGTCACCATTGTCATGATTATTGAAATCAAAAAGGTTTTAGATTGCATTACCAATCTGCATTTTACTCTTAAAGGATCGCTTGATGAAAACTGATGAGCTTGTTCACATCATGAAAGTTTCAGGATGAGAACAATGATTGACACCACCTGTGACATAAATTCCTTACCAATGATTGATTTGAGTTTGGCACGCTTGAAGGTGCTTTCCAACATGTGGATGACAACCTGACGGGGATGACGAGAGATTGTTGATCTTTTTCTCTTTTTTTTTTCTTATACAGGGCAGATTCAAAGTTGAAAAAAAAAAAGAAATTAAATAAACAAATGCACAAGTGTATGCTACGTGCTGCTTTGAAGACCCCCTTTTTCTTTTTTCGCTCAGTTTCTCAATATTACATTTTGGTAGATTTTAGTTGAATTACAGTTATAATTCTTTAATTAAAAAATATACAAGTTTCCTCCTGTAAACATCATTAAGCATATAATTTACACATGTATTTTCGGCAAGTTGTGGAAACTTAATTTCCATTGCATCTTTAAACCAAGGGCAGTAGGGCACCAGGTAGAGGAGTAAAAAAAAATAAAAAATGTTGGGGTGATTTAGTCAGTTTTAAGGATTTGCTTAGTGATGATCTTTTAAATGTAATTGTCTTCAAATTAACTCACTCGCTCCCAGCCATTTTCACAGAAGTAATCGCGTTCGCTCCCGGCTGTTTTACTGGATTTTGACTGGTTTTGTAAGGCCCACAGAATATTGTGTTCTATTGTTATAAAAGCATGGAACCTATCAAAAGAAAGATTCAAGTTTCTTCTTTCATCAGGAAAAAAAAGTATGTTTCTATCTGTTTCTGTTTTGCAGCAATTAGCATTAGAAGAGAGCTAAGTTTCATCAGTTTTCACAAATCTATTTAAAATTGTATGTAATTTAGCTTTTTTCTAGATGGCCCTGGTTGATCTCATTTGCTCTGCTGCCACCTGCTGGCGTTTGTGTAATAACTACCATTTCTGCAAACGTTCTTTGCAGTTGAGAGGCTGCATCAAAGCCTTATGTTTGCTCTAGCATAAAAAAACAAAAAAACGTATAAATACGTCTTTGGGACACTTAACTCTTTGACTGCCAAAAACGTTTAAAAACGTTCAGTATAATCCTAGGATAGGCCGCCATAGACGTCTATTGACGTCTACTATGTTTTTTTATGGAAACGGGTGGAGGAAAGCCTTGGGCAGCTGTGCTCCAAGTATCAAGCCGATCGGGTTACTATAATGAGTATTCCTGGCCACTAGATGGCTGTGATGAGTCTTTTGGACAAGATCGGGTAGGAGACAACAGTAGAAGAAGAGAGGCGGAGCTAGAGTGTTGAGTGGGAGAGAATGGCTAACTTGGCTAAGGGAGTCAAAAAGGCTACAGATGGCAATCAGCTCACGCTTGATCCTTATTTTCAAAGCTCAAAAGCATCGACCAGTGCTCAAGAGCACAGTGATGACGGAGTTAAGTCATAGTTGAAGCGGTGACGCGGCCGTTTCGACCACGTCCTAAGGCCCCACCGGATAGCGATGCTAATAACGTCCTAACCCCGGGTTTTCACCGGATGCGGTTGCGGTGCGGTGCGTCTTGACTGCGTGCTCCGGACGGGTCAATTTTTTTGTCAATCCACACCGGCTCCGCACAGCTGCGGTCCGGCAGCTCCGTCGCCGCCCACTTCCCAACGTGTCTCGCGGGACCGCGCGCGCGCGATCATGTGGCATTTCACAACGACAAACATACAGAAAGTCTGTGCTCAACAGAGAAGCAGAAAGAGAGGTGGACTTCTTTTGATTTAACCTTTTCTTCTTCTTCTGCTATGAGATTCCATGCAGCATCCTTTTTTTGGTTGTCCTTGTAAAGTATATTAATAACGAGAGTCGGGTCAGTGCGGGTCCACTCTTTATTTCTGTCTTCCGCGTCCGGCTGCCGCTCAGTACGGCAAGCGAGACGGGCACAACAAGCAATCGCGAACATCAAACTCACAATACATTACAGTCCTTATAAAAAGGATGTGCCGTGTCATATATTATTTTGTGGTTTTCCACCTCCAATATAAACCTCTCCTCGTCCATGTTCGCTGGTGTCTAAACCGTGAATGAGCACATGGCCCGGCGACGCCCACGTCACGTTTTGCTGAAAAACTTGCGATATAGGAGCTGGCGAGTGTTTTATTCTGAAAGGTAACCGGAAATTTATTTTGAAACTGCCTCGGTCTTCCTGTCCCACTCGATGTGTTTTGTGCTAGCTTGCCATTTGCCGGAGGCCTACCGCAGCGGCGTCCGGCAAAAATAGAAAATAGGTCTATCCTTGCGGTGCCGCAGGCCTTCCGCAGTGGACACGCACCGCACCCGCAAGCGGTGTAAACTGCACCATTCGAATGAATGGAATCTAATTGCTTGAGTCGCCGGACCGCACCGCAACCGCATCCGGTGTAAACCCGGGATAAGGCCCCACCGGCTAGCGATGCTAACACCGGAGAAAAGTGGTGCACAACGGAACACGTCTGCACAGATGACGTTTCATCGGACGATGACGACTACTATGGGTCCGATGCAAGACAGTCTTGGACAGTCTTTCGTCCTCCGAAGAACGTGAAGGTAAGCACTAACATGCTAAGAGATTGCTAGTAAGATTACTTTCCTAACTTTCCGGGCGATCTGCTAGCAGCATGTGTAAATGTGCTGATATACACTAGAACATTACCTATACAAACGTGAATGTATATTTTATAGATCGTGCTCACAGCAACGTCCGACCGCTGGTTCTACGACAACGAAAGGTAAAAAAAAAAAAAACGTTTTCAATACACCGCAACAATAAAAGAAAAGTCTTTCGATAGTATTGTAATTGTATGTTTTTTTCAGCTCCTACTCATAGGGCCCAAAGTGACCCTTCTCACAGTGAGCAGAACAAAGGTAAAAAGAAAAAGATTCTCCACAGCACTAATAAAATATTTGATGGTAAACGTCTTCTATAATTTACAGAATGTGCATCAACCAATACATCCAAGAAAAAAAGGTAAACATGCACACACACACAAATTGCATCACACTGCTCTAAAATAATATATGATATTGAAATGTATATTTGCAGATCCCAAAGATTCTGGCTGGCTTGAAGTTGATGAAGTTGGCTGGCAGCCAACCATCTTCCCCTTTGCTGCAAAACCAGGACCAAGGGATGCTGCAGCAGAGCTGAATTCCCACCTGCCAGCTGACATCCTGGAGCTCTTCATCACGGATGAACTTCTCCAGCACATCGTTCACCATACCAACCTCTACGCAAATCAGTCCATGCAGAAGCAGACTGACAAAAACTGTGATGCAAATCCTGCTGCATCCCCCTTGCACGCATGGGATTGCTCCACAATATGCCATACAAAAAGAAAAATTGTGTCGTTGAAACATCCACACAATTGTAAATAGTAACACGTACACACACACCACACATGTGCAGTTGCGCACGTGTAAATAGTTTGCAAAGAGTTTTCCAAATTGTTTGTTCGGATTACTACTGTTGAATGTAAATAAACTGTTATTTTGCAATCAAAAAACACTTTTTGAAAGATGAGACTTCAATCTTTCATTTGGTAGTATCCGCGTTTCCTTAGTCCTAACACAACATTTTCTGTGGAGCTTGAAAGATCGGTAAAATTCTGTAAATCAGCTGGCACTGTGGGGTTACCTTTTCTGAAAATGGCTGGCAGTCAAAGAGTTAAAACATAAAAAAAAAAAAAAAAAAAAAAAACGTATTTACACGTTATTGGGAGCAAATGAGTTAAATGAGACGAGGAGGAAGCATCCGGTAAAAATACTTTTTACTTTTACTCGTGAAGTACAATTGAGAGCCTGTATTTCTTTTTTGACTTTTACTTGAGTAATTATTTGAATGAGCACTTTTACTTTTACCAAAGTCATTTTTTATGCAAGCAATTGTACTTTTACTCAAGTCCAGTACTTTTCCCATCTTTCTCAGGAGTGGACATAAGTCGAAATGCCAGGGTCCAATTTTTTTTGTGCCAGTCCAGTCCTGCTGTCCAGTAGTCAGGTCCACATGTTTTGCAGGACTTTTTTTTATTTATTTGTGACAGTAATTGCTGCTTCCATTCAACCTATGTTGTTAGTTGGTTTGTATTCAGCAATAAATTTCATATATAGTTCTGCGGCATTCATTCTTTTAACTATTCCTTTCAGAGTGACATTACATGTAGCCCAGGATGAAGCATATATTTTGTACTACAATAGTTAATGTGATACAAGTGATAACAGTTTTGTGTTTTGTAGCTGCAGTTGTGAAAAATGACGTCGGGAGTTTGCAACTTGCATCAAAGCGATTGACAAAAACTGTTTTTAATGTGGGGAAATGATTATGAAATCAAGCCAACAGAACACGCAGTGTCTCTGTTAAAGGAGAAGTAAAGTCAAACAATCATATGTTGGATGTGCCCACACTTGTCTAAACATGGCATTATGATTCATATTGCATTTATGGAATATGAATTAAGCAGCAAAATCCACCCAAGGGTGGCCACTTTGTCTCTTACTGTGGACTGCCGGTTTTGATGTTTGAAATTGGAAATTTGTGAGTCCTTGAGGCTCGCAAATGCACAACATGGAAAAGATACAATGTGTGTGCGTGTGGCACATTGTGCACCACACCTCACAGTGCTCAATTTTTCCTTATCCAAGTCAAGATCTCTGGCAAACATTCCCCGATGTCACCAAACAGACAAAATGCCAACATAAATTCAGGAAGAAAAAGGACATTTTCTATTGCTCAGTAAAAGTTTATTGAAAATCAAAACAAGATTGCATACAAACGATAAACAGCCAAAAAAATAAAAAAAGTTTGGAAATACTAACTGTGAGCCCGCTGACCCTACAAAATGTAAAATTGTCTTAAGTAAAAACAAAATATCCATCTATATATCATGTACCAAAGGTCGGGCTGAATCCTTTCAACTTCAAAAGGAGACCTCAAAAACAGCACGTTTGTTCAACCATTACCATTAACATTATCAATAGAAGCAAACATTTTCAACATTTTTGATTGCTCAATAATTTGTAAAACAAACAAACAAAAAAACCCATAAAAAAACACTGAGTATGAATTTACCAGTAATATGCATTTTGAAAAAAAACAAAAAACAAAAACATATATATATGTGTGTAAATGATCGGCAGCAACAGTGCTCAGCATAAATGAGTACACCCCAATATGTTTAGTTTCCTTTCAGAATCCAGATTTTCTTTATACTACAAAATACTCCCACAAATGTGGGTCATTGATTGCAAACAAGATTTGTTAATTCGAACAAAGAAAAAAGTAGTTGTTTTAATAAAATTATTTAAAAAAACAAAACAAAACAAAAAAACAAAGAAGTAGATCCCAGAAAAATACTGACAATTTGTTCATTCCAGGCCGAGCAGACATGTTGCTATCTATAAGCCATGGAGGTCATAGAAAATACTAGATGGTTTTGTTGTGGGATGCATTATTATTATTATTATTTTTTTAATGCATAAGTTAATTTGATTAAACTACTGATTTTGTAATATAGGCTAAGGCTATACATTCTATAATCAACCTTACCCTCATGTTGTGAATTAAGAGCATATTCTACAGAAAACATCTTGTCAAAATTTTGGAAATTGTTCTTATGTTCATAGAGATATTGAATAAAATCTTTACATTTTTCAAAGGGAGTGCACGAATATATGCTGACCACTGCATATCCAAAAACTAGCAAATGTAACCAATGTCTAAAAACAATTAATACAATAACACGTGTTTTTGATTTGACGTTTTGTGTGATTCTCAGTTGGAAAACAATAAAGAAAAGGTGATTATTAAAATCTTGTGACAGTCCACAGTGAGGGAGTCTGAAGTAAGGCTGCACGATATTGGAAAAACATGCAATACGCAATATAGTTGCTCAATATACCAATATTGATATTATTGCGATATTTAACATGTACCTAAGGAAATGACATTTTTATTATCTAATGAAATAATTGCATTGTTTCATGCAGAAAAATAAGCAAACTAAATGCAAACTAATGAATGTTCTTATTCAATTAATTGTAATGACCTCTCGATAATGTTCAACTATTGGATGGCGCTGCACATTTTAATTAGCGTCTGACTGGTCAAATTCAGATAAAAGCATAAAATTCCATATGAGATTTATTGCATGTCTTTGCGATATGCATATTGCATGGGCCAATATCACGATATCGATATTTTTTTCTATATATTGTGCAGCCCTAGTCTGAAGACCCCCTCAGGACGCTTACAAGGAAATCACAGAATGACCTAATCAGATATGTAATTTCCGTTACCATAATTCCACACAAGGTTCGACTCCACCATCTCGGGATAGGTGTCGACATTCAACTCCACCATCACGGGCATGCCGGTGTCGACATCCCACTCGACCATCTTGGCGGAGCCGACGTTCGGTTCCACCCTCTTGGGATGGGAGTCGACTTTCGGCTTCACCATCACGGGCATGCCGGTGTCGACGTTAGACTCCAAGATCTTGGGATAGGCGGAGCCGACGTTCGGCTCCACCCTCTTGGGATAGGAGTCGACTTTCGGCTTCACCATCACGGGCATTCCGGTGCCGACATCCCACTCGACCATCTTGGCGGAGCCGACGTCTGGCTCTGCCCTCTTGGGATGGGAGTCGACTTTCGGCTTCACCATCACGGGCATGCCGGTGTCGACCACCCACTCGACCATCTTGGCGGAGCCGACGTTCGGCTCCACCCTCTTGGGAGGGGAGTCGACTTTCGGCTTCACCATCACGGGCCTGCCGGTGTAGACGTCTACCTCCATCATCTCGGGGCAGGGTTTCACAACCCTATTGGGCTTCAAGGTCGGCATCATGGGCAAGGAGACGACGAAGTTCGACTCCTCCTCCTCCTCAGGCTCGACCTGGCATGGGCAGCACTCCTTCCACAAGTAGTCGGAGGTCACGATGGCGCCGGGCAAAAATGACAAGAACACGCCCACCCAGGCGAAGTACAGGGGGGGCCTGTTGGCCATCATCTCTCCACTCCTGTACGCGGCAGTGGTGATCCACACGGTGACAATGAGCTCGAACAGCCCTGAATACAGACAAAAACAAACACAGTGAAATGATGCCATGGCACACCAGGTGATTGTCGCATTTAGCATTGCAGTCAAGTCTAGTCCTTGATATGCTGTATGAAGTAGGACCAGATAGATTCATCAGCGGCACAATTTAATAGCCAATAGTAGCTCTTTGACAATCCAACCAAAAAATTGAAACAATTAAAAAAAAATAATGTAATTTTTTTTAAACATTCGCACATCACAACATATGAAAATGGTAACTATATTGAAACACCAAATGTTATTTGTAGACTTTAGAGAAAGGAGCTTCATGTTTTCTGTGAAGTGCAGGTTAAAGTTTGCATGATGGAGGAGAAAATGGCATCACTACGTTACAAAGGCGCTTACCGGAGAGGAGCATGAGGACTCCAGCAATGCCAACAGCGAGATTCTTCTTGAAACCGTCGGCCCAGTAGCCCAGGTAGGTGCTCAGAATGACCGTAGCAACGATCGCCAGGGAGAGCAGGGCCATGAGAGAGCTCATGACCATCAGGCCACCTGTGGCCGGAATATTGTCTGCACAACAGAAATGCCAGTGAAATTCAAACAACTTCATAGAATATTGCACTAAAATAAATAAGTAAAGGAAACATGAAGAATGCTACAAAAAAAATGCAATGAAATGAAATTTGTTCAATTCAATAAATTTAAAAAAACAAATAAAATAATTATACATAAATACATTACATTAATTTAAATGTTAAGATTTAAAAACAAAATATAAATCAGAACTATATGTATGTATATGAATTAATTTTCAATGTGAAAATTATTTATTTGTTTTCTTTACCAATCGGATCGTCCAACGCCGGGTGTGGGCAAATGTTAATGTTGCCGTCGATACTGAAGAGACAGGCACCCCACGGCCCTATGGACTTTATCAAGTCCAAATATTTGCAGTTGCCCATGCGTTTCTCGCACAGCCGCATCCATTTGCCGTCTATCGAAACGTACAAGTTGACCCCCGCTCTGAGGAGGCCGACCCCCAAAAAGCTGCCCAGCACAATCTTGGACATGCTGTAAGAAAAAAAAAAAAAAAAAAAAAGAAAATCCAATGATGTGAAAATGCAAGTAAGCAATCCCGGATGGTGTTTTGTTTTGTTTTGTTTTGTTTTGTTTTGTTTTGTTTTGTTTTGTTTTGTTTTGTTTTGTTTTGTTTTGTTTTGTTTTGTTTTGTTTTGTTTTGTTCTAGGTTGTGTTAAAAAAAATCGATTCGGCAATATATCGCGATACTACATCGCGCGATTCTCGAATCGATTCAATAGGCGGCTGAATCGATTTTTTTAATTTTTTTAAAAAGAGCTCAGAATTGTTCATTCGGTAGTCTTACCGATTCAACGTCTTATCATCATTGTCTTTTTTTTTTTTTTTTTTTTTTTGTGTGTGTGTGAATCGATTTTTAAACTTCCATTTTTAATGGAAAAATATTCAACAAAACGTCTGACTTCGGGTTAGGATTCACACCTTGAGCATGGAAGAATGTTATATGAACGGAACATTAAGCCTTAATATTTTATTTTAATGCTGTTCAAACATGAAACAGATTACAACCTCTATAAGACTGAAATTTCAGATAAATAAATAATACATTTTCATATAAATCTTACACTCTACAAGCTTACTGATTAGTATTTTCTAAATTTGAATGAAAAAAAATCGCAACAATCGACTTATAAATTCGTATCGGGATTAATCGGTATCGAATCGAATCGTGACCTGTGAATCGTGATACGAATCGAATAGTCAGGTACTAGGCAATTCACACCCCTAGTTTGTTCATTTATTTATTGAACATATAAACATAACATAGAAACATAAATAAGTAGCAAATTTAAAGAAAGAAGAAATTAATCGCAATCATTCGTGATGGTTTACATCTCCAAAGGGAAGAAGTTAAAAACTTATCTTGTCCTACCCCTTATTCTTTGTATCTTTTAACTTAGTTAATTATTAATACAGTAAATTATTACATTACAATAAAAGAAAATGAGTAATCCAAACAATAAAACAATTACACTGTAACACATATGTACATTTGTCAATAGCGCATGTACATGAATTTCATAGGCATGCACAATAATAATACTTTCTCATACTCACATATACAGTTTTCGTAACACTCAAAATGGTCGAAAAACAAAACAAAACATTCCTGCAACTGTGGTGCTGACTTACGTGGAGTGAAACTTGTCAGATGGAGATTGTTTTGGAGAGCAGAGAATTGAGTGAGGAGACCCAAACTTTTCAGCCAATCTCGTCAGCCGTCAGTTCAGTGCACCAATTCCGTTGATGGTTTCTTCACCTGAAAGGTATACCGCCCTCTGCTGGTCAAAACAGAAGGAAGATAAGCTATCGGTCATTTGAACTGTAACTGTAGATGATGTAAAATAAATTTCAAAACTTAATAATTACAAAGAACAAGATCCCAGATACAAGCGGCCGAAATGAGTTTCCTCCGCAGGGTGTCCGGGCTCTCCCTTAAAGAGGGTGAGAAGCTCGGTCATCCGGGAGGAGCTCAGAGTCGAGCCGCTGCTCCTCCACGTTGAGAGGAGCCAGCTGAGGTGGCTCGGGCATCTGGTTCGGATGCCTCCTGGACACCTCCCTGGAGAGGTGTTCCAGGCATGTCCCACCGGCAGGAGGCCCCGGGGACGACACAGGAAGTCGTGCAGTTATGCAAAGAGCCCATAGTGAAAAAAAATGAAAAGCAGTTTTCTCAAACTCCGCATGTAGCGTATGAAAGGGGGTGTGGGGGAGCAAGGAAAACATATTTTATGATATGAAGGAAGGTGTCTTGTTATTGTTATAATTATTATTATTATTATTGCTGTTGTTGATATTATTTCGTATTTCTCATTGCTAATGTTTAATATATATACAAGATATCTGGATGTTGTTTTTTCCCTTTTTGTTTTATATCATTGAATTTAGATTTTGATGTATTTTGGATTAGCACAAGGTCAAAGCTTTAATTATTTACATTAGTTCAAATGAAAATAGTTATGTTTTTTTGCTCTACATGGAGCACATAAATGAAGGTATAATTTTTATTTTATTTAATAAATTTACATTACAGCAGAGCTTTTTAAAATAATTTTCGCTTTACCTCTAGACCATAAAATATAATTGACTGCTATATACCTGCATGTGAATTTAAGAAATAAAAACTGTTGATTCTATTTGAAAAAAAAAAAAAACGAACAAAAAAACAACAACAATTGTTGATTATTCTTTATATTGTCATATTTTTATTGTAACCCATGCTTCAGTTCCCTGGGATTAACCTGCAGGGAAAAAAAAAAAAAAAAGCTCCACACAGTTGCTCTTTACAAAAATAATTATTTTAAGCCTTGTCAATTCTAATGAGTGAGAGAAACTGAAATATTAATGAAGCTGTCCTGTGTTGCCTTTGTGGTTTTGAATGTGAGGAAAAACATGCAAGTCAGAAAATAAACGAATACTAATACCCCTGATAAAGACCCCTCCCTTCTCTTTGTCTTTTTGTACCATCAATCTGACAGATAACCAAGCAGTCATTTTTATGTCCAATAAAACATATAAAGAGATACATTGATCCAACTTACATCATTAAAGGACAGAATATCTCTAATTCTTCACTTCACCTCACACATGCCAAAAACTTCAGACAACTTGATTGAACAGAAAAGCAGCCGATAACATTGAGTAGAATCATTGTTGCAACTTATAGCTTGTTAAAACCAACACCGTAAAAAAAAAAAGAAAAAAAAAAAGAAGTAATGTAAAGGTCTCTTGGTCGACATGCACTGACCAATTCTGAAACAATTCCACCTTGTACCGAAGTTCCACCACAGTCAACACCGGACAGCCAAAAGACATTAGAAAACATCAGTCAGAAGAAGATACGCTGTGGCAGGCAAACAATCTCCTATCTACTGGCCGCAAAAGTGCAAAACAGTAGCAACACAAACGAAAGTTTTTATGGCACAAACCAGCATAAACTAAACAAACTATTGCGCAAATATTGTAATATTTAGTTTTGCGTGCGGGGGGCAACTTCATCACAGAGCTGACATGAGAGGAGCTCCGACAGACTTTGGGAAAAAAAAAAGAAGAAAGAAAAAAAAAAGTTTAAACATCGCTTGTCAACGACCAGTTGCCATCTTATTAATTTACCTATTACTAAATGATGCCTTGCTTGACAGTTCAACAGCAGTAAAATAAGTACATTTACTCACCCTTGTCCAAGCAGGAATGATGCTCACGATAGCTGAGGAGAGAGAGAGAGAGAGCTGACAGATACCTCTCCCAACAAGCCCTCGCTGCACGTTCCTTGTTGACGGCCCCGCCTACCAACAGGTTGGATTTAAATAAAAGAAATGGAAAAAGTTTGATTTATTGTATGTATTTATTTATTCATTACAAAATATTTATTTATTGATTCCAATAATTTAATACATAAATAAATAAATAAATATTCTGTCATTAAAGTTTTGTTAGTGTTTTAACATTGTCAAGGTACAGCATGTTTAATATTTAATATATTTTTTATATTTAATATTTGTAATATTTTTTTTAAAGCTACTTTTTTTTTCTCTGCTTTGCTTGTGAATGTTATTAGTTTTTCCCGTTCTTTTTTTAACCCATCTTAGATGATGGAGACTTGTTTTATTTGAATACTTCAGCTCAATGTCTGACAATGATTGATTTGGTGTGCCATGCTTCTGAGGTTTATCAGTAAATGTAGGGCCTTGACCCATCATTGAGAAGTGTACTCTTGAGTGGGATGACCTCCATTGGCTACCAGGAGGTTGCATCACTGGTACCCCTTTATTTTAGCTGCCCTCTTACACTTGCAACTTCATCACACAGAGAAGTGTTAGTTCTTACAGTTTGCGTTCAAATGACATTTTGTCGCAAACCGTTCCATTTGCCCGCACTGAGTTCGGGGGGGAAAAAACAAGAACAAAAATTTTTTGTCTTCTCTGACCCCTCAACATGGAACCTGTTGCAAAAGGATGGAAAATTACACAAACTGCAGACTTACTTACCATGCTCAGCTCCAGTAACATATCACTCAATAATAAAACGACAAAAAAAAGCACACATCTATATTTCCGACATGGGGCGGATGTCGCGCTGGCATATGGCCCCGCTTGCATACCTGTACGACCAGGCCGAGAGCTTCAACATCTGATGAGGTCAGATGAGGTCATAGGTCATCTGTGATTTCACTGGAAGCGTCCTGGAGAAGTCTGGCCTTCAGACTCCCTCCCCGTGGACTGACACAGGATATTATTAACCAACTTTAGTTTGTTGCTTTCCAATTAGAAATGGCATAAATGTTGAGTCACGGAGCCAAAATGACAAATTAACAATCAATAAAAAAAAGCAATGTATGGTACAGTATGGACATATTGTTTTACTAGGACCCAAATTTACATTTTGCTAGGTAAGTTTGCTCAACCACAGGATTCTCAAACTCTCTGTGGTTATTTTATTTGTGTCTTGTTTTGATTTTCAATAAGAAACTTTTCCAAAGAAACTTCGTGAGGTTGTTGGTATGATGTGAGTCGTGTGACATCTGCAAATGTTAGTTAGAGACCTTGGAAAAAGAAACATTGTGTACTATGAGATTGTACGTAACATTTCACACTGTATCCTGTATGTCCAAGCCTCAAAGACTCAAAAAAATTACAATTTCAAACACCAAATAGACGTGTTAAAGGGATACTTGACTCATTTAGCCATTTTCAGCAAGAAGAAAATATTTTCTCTATAATAAATGTGATAATTTCTCATGTGCAATTAATACTAATAAAAACACATTTTCCACTCTTGCTGTTGACAGAAGTCGACATTGGGCATGCTCAGTAAATAGGTATCGATCAATCATGACACAATCCCGGGATCTAACTCACAATCTCCCCAGTTAGGAGAAAACCACTCTACCACTGAACCATGCCGTCCTCTTTGGTTGACAAAAGGTTTGCAAAATGAGAGTGATATCAGAATTCAAAGTCCAGAAACATCCATCCATCATGGGGGTGCTGGAGCCTATCCCAGCCGGTTCTGGGCAGTAGGCGGGGTACAACCTGAACTGGTTGCCAGCCAATCGCAGGGCACACAGAGAAGAACAACCACTCACACTCACAAGCACACCTAGGGACAATTCGGAGCGCCCAATTAACCTGCCGTGCATGTCTTTGGAATGTGGGAGGAGACCGGAGTACCCGGAGAAGACCCATGCGGGCATGGGGAGAACATGCAAACTCCACCCAGGAAGGCCGGAGCCTGGACTCGAACCCAAGTACTCAGAAATGGGAACTTTTAACTTTTTTTTTCTGCTAATCCAAAATACATCCAAATATAAAGTCAATGATGTAAAACAGCATCCAGATAACTTGTGTATATTAAACATTGGCAATGAGAAAAATGAAATATCAACAACGACAGCAATAATAATAATAACAATAATAATAATAATACACCCTCCTTCATAATCATAGAATATGTTTTCCTTGTTTTTCTCACCCTTGCAGACTCTACATTCATTTTTTCCACTATGGGCTCTTTGCATAACTCCATGACTGTCTGATTTTAATAAAACTTGTGCTTTCTGTTTTTGATGACTGAACACACTGATGAATCCGGGTGTGTCTGGCTACTGTCGTCACAGTTACTGAGGTCAGGCACACCTGGTTCATCAATGTGTCCACTCGTGAAAGATAGCAAACAAAATAGCTGTTTTGAGTTCGGGAAGAGGTGGAATTAGGCAATTCCTTACTCGCTACATGTTTTTATAAAAAAAACAAAACAAAACTGCATGTTCTCTTCCCTCCCTCACTCATGTGTGCTCTTTCTCCTGCAACAATATATTACATATGCTGTACATAAACAGTTGGTTAATTATCAAATTAATATTTTTACATAAGTGAATCAAACATGAGAATGACTTATTTTATGAAAATAAATAATTGTTTTAACATATTAAACAAACATAAATAATAAGATATGATAAGATAATACGTCCACATGTGTTTTGTGGATTTGGAGAAGGCGTTCGACCGTGTCCCTCGGGGAGTCCTATGGGGGGTGCTTCGGGAGTATGGGGTACCGAACCCCCTGATACGGGCTGTTCGGTCACTGTACAACCGTTGCCAGAGTTTGGTCCGCATTGCCCGCAGTAAGTCGGATCCGTTTCCAGTGAGGGTTGGACTCCGCCAAGGTTGCCCTTTGTCACCGATTCTGTTCATAACTTTTATGGACAGAATTTCTAGGCGCAGCCGAAGCGTTGAGGGGTTTGGTGGCCTCAGCATTGCATCTCTGCTCTTTGCAGAAGATGTGGTGCTGTTGACTTCATCAAGCCGGGATCTCCAACTCTCACTGGGGCGGTTCGCAGCCGAGTGTGAAGCGGTTGGGATGAGGATCAGCACCTCCAAATCCGAGACCATGGTCCTCAGTCGGAAAAGGGTGGCGTGTCCTCTCCGGGTCGGGGATGAGATCCTGCCCCAAGTGGAGGAGTTTAAGTATCTTGGGGTCTTGTTCACGAGTGAGGGCAGGATGGAGCGGGAGATCGACAGGCGGATCGGTGCAGAGTCTGCAGTGATGCGGACTCTGTATCGGTCCGTTGTGGTGAAGAAAGAGCTGAGCCAAAAAGCGAAGCTCTCAATTTACCGGTCGATCTACGTTCCGACCCTCACCTATGGCCACGAGCTGTGGGTCGTGACCGAAAGAACGAGATCCCGGATACAAGCGGCCGAAATGAGTTTCCTCCGTAGGGTTTCCGGGCTCCCCCTTAGAGATAGGGTGAGAAGCTCGGTCATCCGGGAGGGACTCAGAGTCGAGCCGCTGCTCCTCCGCGTTGAGAGGAGCCAGCTGAGGTGGCTCGGGCATCTGGTTCGGATGCCTCCTGGACGCCTCCCTGGGGAGGTGTTCCGGGCATGTCCCACCGGCGGGAGGCCCCGGGGAAGACCCAGGACACGCTGGAGAGACTATGTCTCCCGGCTGGCCTGGGAACGCCTTGGGATCCCGCCGGAGGAGCTGGTTGAAGTGGCTGGGGAGAGGGAAATCTGGGTTTCCCTCCTAAAGCTGCTGCCCCCGCGACCCGACCTCGGATAAGCGGAAGAAGATGGATGGATGGATGGATGGATAATACGTTTTAAAAATCAATTTTCTAAAATCAAGGTTCACATTTAATTTATTAGTTTACTAGTTAATGCATTTAAGATGCAATTATTGTGTTTTTAAATTTATTTGACATCATGTTCATCTACAGTGCAAATGACCTATAGCTTGTCTTCCTTCTGTTTTGACCAACAGAGGGCGGTAGACCTTTCAGGTGAAGAAGCCATCACTGGCAGCTGAGTCTGATTGGCGAAAAAGTTTGGGTTTGTCTCCTCACTCAATTCTCTGCTCTCCAAAACAATCTCCATCTGACAAGTTTCACTGCACGTAAGTCAGCACCACATTTGTGACGACACCAGCCGGGATTGCTTACTTGCACTTTGACATCATTGGATTTTTTTGTGTGATTTTTGACAGCATGGCCAAGATTGTGATTGGAAGCTTTTTCTCATGCAATGCAGAGCCCAAAAAATAAACAATAAATAAAATCCCCAAGTCACATTTGATACATTTGATAGATTAGATCTGGGGTGGCAAACTGCAGTCCTCGAGGGCTGGATTCTTGCAGGTTTTTATAGATTTTACGATTCGAAGTTCAGCTGATTCCAATTAACAGGCTCGTTATCAGGCTTCTGCAGAGCTTGCAGATGAGCTGATCATGAACCAGCTGTGTTGAAGAAGGGAAATATCCAAAACCTGCAGGACTGTGGCCCTCGAGGGCCGGCTCTTGACACATGTGGATTAGAGAATCATGTTTGAATGTAGGATAAGAATAGATGGATGGGAGCTTGAAATTTGGCTTACAGGATGTTAAAGAATGTGACGTGTACTGTGTCAGCGTCACCAACAGGGGGCGTAACAGTCCAGCTGTTTTTCTCAACTGCATCCTCCCATCAGGCAAGATGAACAGGCCCGCTCCAGTCATCTTGTAAAGCGCCGCCACATGACATGTGCATTTCTAAAGGAATATTTATTTAATTATTTTTTTAAAGAGGGTGGGGGTAGGGCGGGGGGACGGCTTAATCCATTGTCAAGAGTCAAATGTTCTCTAATTGTTTGGTTCTTTGAAGACTTGAGTAGTTTTCAAAGTCCAAAGATTAAATAAATTGTCTTTGATGTTTGACAAAACAGAGGTTATGTTTATCAAAAAAAAAGTCAATTCTTTTGATGTTCTGGAAAAAAAGTGAACTATGGGATTTACAAATATGTGCAGTCGGTTGATCAAAGACTGAAATGTTGGAAAGGTTAATTTGAATCAACGCTTCAACTTTCATGTTTGAAAACGCGTTCGGTTTAAGATTAATTCAGAACGTCTTTGATGTTTACATTAGTCTTCCAATGTTGACGTACACATAACATCGGTTCAAATCTTACTTTACTGTCTTTGCTCTTTAGAAACCATCACTACTTATTAGATGGTGTTCTAAGACTAAATGGTCTTTGAAGTTTGCAAAATGTTAGCTAATTAAAAACTAAATTGTTTTTGTAGTTGTTGTTGTCTGTTTTTTCCTTAGTTACATCATCCTGTACTCGCTCCCTCACTATCATCCTTCCTTTCTTCCTTCCTTCCTGCTTCCTTCCTTTTTTTGATAATCCTTTTTTCCTATCTCGATTTCGTCCTTCTTCCTCTCATTCTCTTCCGTTGCTTTCGTCCTCCTTTCCTTACTTCCTTCTTTCGATTAAGCCTTCTTTCCTCCCTTTTTGTATCTTGATTTCTTCTTTCCTTCACTCCTCCCTCACCTGTTTTTTTCATTCTTTCCTATATTATTTCATTCTTCCTTCTTAGCTTCCTTCCTCTTTTCCATCTTCTGTCCATGTTTCATTCTTTTCACTCTCCGTTTCTTTTCTCCTTCCTCACTCCTTTCTTTCCTTAAAGTAATTAGTGTAAAAAAAAAAAGTAGGCCTACATGCCCACTTTTTGGCAACTCTGCAAATATAACATAATTGACCTAAAATGATGTTTATGTATGTACAAAATACATAGAAAACTATACATAATAGTTTGGTCTTAAATTTGACGCCCCTCTTTTGTGCTCGGACACCAACTCACCTTTTTTTTTTTTTTTTTTACCCCCGTCGGGGAGTCTTAAATCTCACCATTTCCCTCCATGTCGTCACCACGGTTACAATCCCGGCCTCATTTGCATAATATTCCCATTCCCTTGCCGCCTCACTCCTCCCGCATCAGACAAACTGCGGCGGGAATCATAGTGGGATATGACCCGCTTACTTCCGCCCAACTTATTGGCCATTCTGTGTGTGCGTGTGCGTGTAAGTGTGGCGAGATGTACGAGTGTCACACAGGCGGACGGCAGGAGAGGTGAAGCGTGGCACTGTGTGTGTTTATACGGCCGACGGCCTTGAATGGTCGAGCCCAATGATCTATAGCATGTCTTCGTCTACACACGTGCAACAATGATGTACTGTATTTACATAAAAGCCCGCGAGCCGATACAAATCGTCCGCGCTGCAATGTCGGCGCGCCGCTGAGGGAAGGGCTTAAAAGCTAATGTCGCTAACGTGACTTCAAAGCCTCCTGCAGTTCAAGTATTAAGTTATTAGCTTGAACTGTTAGTTTTTCAGTGAGGGGAAAAATGTAGGTGGATGGTTGTTGGGTTTTTTTAACGGCATTCTGTGGAATGTACTCATTTCTAATACATCTATTACCTGGTTAGGCCACATTCAAATATGGGGGAGAAAAGTCTATTGAAAAGCCTCTTTTATCCTAGAGGAGACTAAGGACTCCTGCAGCAAGACTTTGATGTATAATACCGTGGTCTCTAGACCTAAGCTTAATCAAGGATAGTTTGTCTTGACTTCAAAGGAAGCAATCATTATCCAATAGGAGACTAAGGAGAATGCAGAACAGTGGAGACTGTGGAGTGTCATACTGCAGCGTCCAGAGCAAAGGCACAAATCGAAGCTAATGTTGGGTTGTACTGATTTCAAATCAGACAAATGTTATCCAAAACGAGACTAAGGGTCATTGCAGAGAAGTGGAGACTTTGGAGAATAATACGCCAGAGCTAAGGCACACACTGAGCTAATGCTAGTTTGTATTGACTACAAAGGAGACAAATGTTATACAAGAGGAGACTAAGGGGCATGGCAGCAAAGTGAGGACTGCAGCGTATAGTACTGCAGTATCCAGAGCTAAGGCACAGGCTAGTTTTACATTAGCTTCTATTGAATTATACTGAGACAAATAGTTATCCATGAGGACACTAAGTGACAGGCTATAATACTGCAGCATCCAGAGCAAAGGCACAAGCTTGGTTAATAATGTTAGCTTGTATTGACTTCAAAACAGACTCTGTTAAATGGGAGGAGGAGACTAAGGGCTGTTGTGGACACAGTGGAGTATAATATTGCAGCATCCAGAGCTGTACTACTGCTAGTTTGTGCTAACTTCAAATTAGGCAGTGGTTATCCAAGATGAGACTAAGGGCCAATGCAGAAAACTGGTGATTGTGGAATAATACTGCAATATCCAGAGCTGTGTTAATGCAAGCTTGTATTAACTTTGAGTGAAACAGATCTTATCCAAGAAGAGACTAAGGGCCACTGGAGCAAAGTGGAGATTGTGTATTGTAGCAATGCTGCATTCAGAGCTGCGCGAGTGGTAATATATATTAACTTCAAGTTAGACAAATGTATCCAAGAGGAGACTAAGGCAGCAAGATGCAGAGTACCAAGTAGACTGCTGATTCCGGACTTAAGGCACAGGATGAACTCAGGTTAGACTGCATTGACTTCAGAGGCATCAAATGTTTTTCAAGAGGAGACTAAGGGCAACAAAGTGGAGACTGTGGTCTGGTAACAAAACAGAGCAGACCCTTGTTTTTTCTCTATGCTTCTAAATGATGCGTTCACTGCGGCACAGTTTTTGGAGTTGCCTTGCCAAGGTTGACAATCTAACGAGTTTCTCCCCCATCAATCGTCCATCCTCACTCCTTGTCGATCAAAAACCGAATCCGCCGCCGCCGCCATGTGGTGACGCTCCCGCCATAATTTACGTGTCACGCCACCGCGGCAGCCTGCCACAAATTATTTACGAGCGGGAGATTGAACGAGCTCCGTCGGGTGCCCGCCAGGGTCCGCTTTGCGCCATCCCTTATTGCAAAAGAGCCGCTTCCAGACGCTCCCTGCGGCCAACAAATATCAAGCAGCACTCATCCAAATGACTTGCATTCAACTCTCTTTCGTTTTCCTTTTCACGGTGGGGAGGCGTCTGACGATTAGACACGCTCCTTTCCAAGACATTTGGACGAGCAGATGTCTGAGGAGAAAAGGGGGGAGGAAAAAGAGAGAAAATAACAGGGCAGAGTTATTTTATAGTCATTTGGCACATGTTTTTGCTGACACTTTGAGAAAAATGCTCCCGTAAAAATGTACATCGGCAGTAACAAGCGTCCTAAGTGTGACTTTACAACACAAGCGCGTGCCCACACGCAATGTCGGTTGCATATTGCTGCAGCGCGAGCCAAGTCGTCCTCCTTGATTTGTAGCCGGTTCCTGCGTCACGTCACCTGTGTGCGCGCAAGGCCGTCATCGCTCGCCTCCCTGCAGCCGTGGTGGCCATTAGTATCAATTAACGCTAGTTGTCGGGCGTCGCCGCAAAAGTATGTGTCAGAAGTTGGAAAAATATGTTGCAAAAGTATGTCTCAGAAGTTGGCAAAATTGTAGGGCTGAACAATTAATCAAATTCAAAACGATATTGCATTGTAGTAGAATGCAATTTTCAAATTGCAGAGACTCTAATTTGGAGCAAATATTCTTGGAAAAAAAGCTTGCAAATATATGCCTCAAAAGGTGAAAAAAAAAAAAAGATGCCTCAAATGCCTGCAAAATTTTGTCCAGGAAATTTGGGAAAGTGTTTCTTGCAAATGTGGACAATTTTGCCTCAAAATATTTTGAATAAAATTATCAAAATGTCAAAAATATACCACAAAAGCCTGGAAAATATGCCACATAGCCTAGTCAGAAAAATATTAAATAAATACATAGATTAATTAATAAATGAATACATAAATAAATGACATTTTAAAAACTAATATTCCTTGGTAAAAAAAAAGAAAAAGTTTTCTTTTGCAAAAATATTTTCTTTCTTGCCTCCACAGATGCAAACATTTGCCTCAAAAGTAGGAATGCTGTAACTAAAATATGTTTCGTGCATCAGAAATGTATTTAGGCCTACTCAAAAACTTGTACTGCTTTATACCTCAAAAGTTTAATGTTTGGAAAATTTTAACTCAAAATTTTAGAAAATCATGGATCAAAAGTGTCATAAACACCACAAAAGCAGGGGATATACTGTATGCCCAAATAGGCTGGGAAACAAAAATGTGAAAAATTAAAAAAATTAAAAAATTTAAATTTTAAATTTTATTTATTTTTTAAAGAAAAAAAAAATCCAAAAATTAATTTAATTTTAAAGTTTGGTAATAAATAAATAAATAAAATCCTAATTTTAGAAAAATCTTTCAAAAGTAAAAAAAAAAAAAAAAAAAAAGTCTCAAAAGTTGATAAGTCAGAAAAGCATACATATACTGTAGAGTCAGAAAAGTATGCCACAACGTTAAATTATGCTTTTAAAAAAAATCAGAAAAATAAGACTACGAGTTAAGGAAAGTGCCTCCATTTTATTTATTTATTTATTTTTTAAACACACGCTCACACTCCATAGTTAGAAAAATATTCCCCCAAATTCACAAGAAAATATTTGGGGAAAGGAAAAAGCCTTGAAAAGTTAGAAACAAAGTTGGCAAAATATGGCATGAAAATATCTGCGTTGTTAAGCAAAGGATGCACTAAGCAAGACGCGAGTGCTCGATTTGGCCAAATGGTCACAGATGTTTCTTTCACGGTCCCAAATTGCCACGCAGCTTGCGAGACGGGATGCTACACAATGTGCATTTAATGTGCTCAATTAATGCATTCGCGAGGACCTCGTGTTTGTTCAAAATGTGAGTGCGTGTAAGGGGGCACATGCAAGGCAATGTGTTCTTTTTAATTGCGTTTCACGCGTTATGCACTTAATGAAGTCGACTCATTAAAGCTTTATTAATGGCTCCAAACATTTGCATTAACACACACCGTATGACAACTATGACGAGCGTCGCCACGGCAACAGACGCATCAAACATCCCGACGCCGAGACGGCAAGGCCAAGCTGTTGTTACCTCAAACATATTGAAATCATCAACATGCTGCGTTGACAACTTTGACACTAATGGAGACAATCAGATTGTCAATGAGAGATTCCGCAAGAGTTGTATTGTGCCACAAATGGTTAAAAAAAAATAATCTATCCAGTGGTCCCTCACTATAATTCGGTTCACTTTTCGCGGCCCCGCTGTACCGTAGATTTTTTTTTTTTTAAGTGCAATTTTGCACTTTTTTTTGTTTACAGTAATGTACCTATTTTTATAAAATTTATGAAGGTTTGAACATTAAGAATGTTTTAAACGGGAGAAATGTGAGAAAATGTAAATGTATCTGAGAAAAGTATGTAAACTGTGGTAAGGGGTTTCAGAGTGTTGAAACATTTATAATAAATGTAAAACATAAAGCTAACTATACGCGGATTTCATTTATTGAGTGTATTTTTTTTGGAGCCTAACTCCAGCGGAAAATGAGGGAACACTGTGCATGTATCAAAAGTTTGAGAAACACATGGAAAAAAAATATAATAAAAACATGGTCAAAAGACAGGGAAACACGTTAAAAAAAAAAAAAAAAAAAAAAAAAAAAAAAGGACTAAAAAGTCCAAAAGTCAAAATGCTTTATAAGTTGGACAAAAATATGCTTTGGGGGGGGAAAAAAAAAAAAAAAAAAAAAAGTGCCACGAGTTAGAAAAATAAGCCTTGAAATTGGGGGAAAAAAAAAATATGCTTTAAAATTCAGTCAAATGTTTCAAAAAGTTGTGAAATTACACATCAAAATTGGAAAAACATTGGTTGTGAAATATACCTTGGAAGTTGGTGTTTTGTAAGCCTCAAATTAAAAAAAATCAGAAAGGTATGCACTAGGTTAAAATGCTTGAAAAATTGGACAAAAATATCCTTTGGAAACAAAAAAAGTACCACGAGTCGGAAAAATAAGCCTTGAAAGTTGGGGAGAAAAAATATGCCAAAAAGTTCAGTCAAATGTTTCAAAAAGTTGTGAAATTAAACATCGGAAGTTGGTGTTTTGTCAGCCTCAAATAAAAAAAAATCAGAAAGGTATGCCTAAAACTAGGTCAATCTGCTTTATAAATTGGACAAAAATATGCTTCGGGGAAAAAAAAGTGCTATGAGGCAGAAAAATAAGCCTTGAAGGAAAAAATATGCCTTAAACTTCAGTCAAATGTTTCAAAAAGTTGTGAAATCACACATCAAAATTGGAAAACATTTATAAGCCTGAAATAAAAAAAATAAAATAAAAAAAAAGTATGCCTAAAAACTAGGTTAATATGCTTTATAAGTTGGACAAAAAAATGCCGTATAAGTTGGATAAAAATATGCTTTGGAAAAAATAAAAGTGCCACGAGTCAGAAAAATAAGCTTTGAAAGTTGAGGAGAAAAAAGTATGCCTTAAAATCCAGTCAAATGTTTCAAAAAGTTGTGAAATTATACATCAAAATTGGAAAAACATTTGTTAGCCTCAAAATCTTGGATTTGGCCATCAAATTCAGACAAAATGAGCCTTGGAAGCTTCAACAGTGCATAAGTGGGGAATATTCAGACGTTCCATCAGAATACAAAAATGTATAGGCAGTCGTGAATAGTATTTTTATTTATTTATTCTTTTTTTTTTAATTAGTGATTTTTGTGAATTTGCTAACCGGCAGGGCTTCGTTGTACCTCCGAAATGGCTCGGAGTAAATCCTGTAAACCTCGTTATCGACGCGGTTCTACCTGATATGTTGGCAAGCATTTTTGGCCGCCATCGCATCGATTGCGGCCGATGATGCGATATCAATTTTGTTTACGCACACGGCTGACAGATCTTGACGCTCCATCGGTCTGCGACGCTTTTTTTTTTTTTTTTTTTTTTTTTTAAAAAGAGGCCAATCGACTTTTCTTTGAGTGCTGACGCTTAAGGCCATCGAGTGTGTCTGAACCAAATAGCAGGATCTCTTACTGTGTTCTCTTTAAAAAAATAAAAAATCCCAGATAAGATTAGCGCTAATGGACTAGCGTGGCAAGGGGAGTTACGTAGCGACCTGGGACGATCGTTACTCATGTGGCGCACTTGGCTATTTCTCAATTAGAGAGGGCCTGGCGGAGAACTGACACTTGCGAAACTAAAGCCTCGGCGTCCCCCTTGTCCGTTTTTTTTCCTTGATAAGTCAAACGGTCGTCCTTCAGCTCCAGGGAGCGCGGCGGAGATTGAGTGCGCTATTGTTTCGGCTAATCAAAAAGACGAGCCTCTCTCAGGCCGCTGCACACTTTGACATGGATTTGAGTGGGATGTCTCCTCGGAAACAGCCAACACGTTAAAAGTTGGAAAAATAGGACTGAAAAGTTGATCCTTTTGACTGCATGCATGGAAGTTATTGTGTGTGCCTGAGCAATATTCCCCCAGGCGTGCGTATTTGTGCCAGTGTGCGCATTCTCCTTTTACGCCTTTCAGCGCTCTCGCCGGCGTCCGAAAAAGCTGCGTGACCTTGCCAGTCAGCAAGCCAGTCAGCCGGGGGGGGGGGGGGGGGGGGGGGGGCGTTGTGTGTACCGTTGATATGGACATGAGTTCCCCTCTTCCATCCTGTCGCTTTGATTTCAGTCTGGCAGCAAACGGTTAATCCACTCCAGAGAGTCCATGATGGGCATTTGATTGAGGTTTGGCTTTATGTATACACGCGTGCTCACGCGCACCAACGCCTGTTAGTCACTCTCTTGTAGCTACTTTTGCTCACGCTTTGCGCTCATCCTCTCACACACACTTAGATATTAGATACAGTCATACACATTGTCACTCACACCCTCGCTCTCATGGGGAACCTCTCAAACATGCCACTCATTCTGTGTCTCTCTCTCTTCACTGTTGCTCTCACAACCTCACGGTCTCTCATAAGAAGCACTCTCACACTACTATCTCTAAAACTTTATGACAATGCTCTCTCTAATTGGCTGTCAGTGTCTCTCACTTCACTCTCACACACGGAATCTCTCGTTTTCTTGTACTCTCTCACCTCCCTCTGTCTTGCTCTCTCGCACTCCCTCTCTCTTACACAATCACTCACCCGCTCTCTCACCCTCTCTCTCTCTCTCTCTCTCTCTCTCTCTCTCTCTCTCTCTCTCTCTCTCTCTCTCTCTCTCTCTCTCTCTCTCTCGCTCACTCGCCCTCTGTCTCCCTCACACCCGCTCGCCCTGTCTCCCTCACTCGCTCACACGCCCTCTCTCTCTCTCGCTCGCCCTCTCTCTCTCTCTCTCTCTCTCTCTCTCTCTCTCTCTCTCACTCACCCTCTCTTGTCCCTCTCTCTCACTCACTCGCCCTCTCTCGCCTCTCTCTCTCGCTCTCTCTCTCGCACACTCGCCCTCTGTCTCCCTCACTCACTCACTCGCTCGCCCTGTCTCCCTCACTCGCTCACGCGCCCTCTCTCTCTCTCTCTCTCTCTCTCTCTCTCTCTCTCTCTCACTCACTCGCCCTCTCTCTCACTCACTCGCCCTCTCTCGCCCCTCCCTCTCGCTCTCGCACCCCTCTCTCTCACCCTCTCTCACCCCTCTCTCGCCCCTCTCTCTAAACAGTTAATGCTGATGAATGTTTGATATGAGGTTTGCGTTTATACAACCCCCTCCCAACCCAACCAGACACAGAGCTAAAAAAAAGATAAAAAATAAAACAAACAAAAAACAAAAAAGCTCCCAGGGTGAGGGCTGACTGCATGACACACACATTCACGTGCAAACGTATTTGATTAAACCTGTAAGTGTGCAGTACTGTACTTTTATAATCTTTTCCTTGGCAAGTGGCCGGTCTTCAAAGGACAATAATACAAAATGGGGAATAAAACCCGGCTTCATTTAAAGATGCCCGGAAGCAGACAGGAGGTGGTATTCCCTGTGTAGTAATTAACCAGGTGACAGTTTAATTGTTATGAAAAGCAAAGTGTTTAAGAATTTTAATGCTGAGCCAACTACCTCGGGATGGAGATTAGACACGCGAGCTGCAAGCAAATCCGCTGCATTTTTCTTTCTATCTGTGCACAGGAAGTCAGCATGTTCTCGCATCTCATTGGCTGTTTTGCGTCACTGTTTTTGAGTGGTAGCACAAAAGTGAACTTCCTGATTCCTACAGGGGAGCATGCAGTAGTGTATAAAGTGAAACCTTGATATTCACATTGCCCAAAAGAACAGAAGAAATTAATCCTCTTAGACTAACAAAAACAGGCACTCTGTATCTTCTGCTAATGACCAAGGCTAACGTATCATCCATTCCTCATAATAATGATAATGTCTTCAATTGATTTCCACAATGATTCAAAAGGTGGTGCCGGGTGTTATATTCATAAATGAAATATGATGACATCCATGTAGACTACTCGAGGCTCAGAATCTGTCTGCCTCCGCCATATCAAATTCAACAAAACCGTCTTAGACCAGATGCGCCACTATTTAGACATGGTCTTAGCGGATCTAACTTTGCCACAAAATTGTCTTTTCGCCGCTTGGAACAAATTGAAGTCGTATCACTGTCAATCCATACAAAAGTGTCTATCTCTACTTCCTCAGAAGATGATGGACTCGTAGTTTTACTATCTCCGCCATTTTGCTTTCAATCTTTGCTATAGCCGGTCCATTTTGCCAGTGTGTGACTTTGTTTTTGTTTTTTTATATATACGTTTTGCCTTCAGCATGCTGAGGTGATTTTTGGAAGTGAAATGAGTGGGTGTGGTAAAGCGGAGTGGGGGGTGGGGGGTGATGTCTGAAGAGGAAGTAATAGATGGACAGGAGGGGATGACAAAACGATGTGAGAGGGCCGCGGCGCTGACACGGAACCGCCGCCTGAGTCGGGGCTTTCTCAAGGACTTTTTTGTGATTCACCGTTTGATCTAGGCCTGCGGGGAGTTTTTGGCTGAGAGGCGGGCGGGCGGGGAGCTGTTGAACTGAGATGAACTGAAGTGAAGGGATTTTTTTTTTTTTTTTTTTTTTAGGGAGGAAGAGGAGATGGATTGGTGTGTGATACGGAGCAACAAAAGGTGACACGTTTGCAGATGAGGTCCCCCCTAAAAATAGCAGGCGAGATGATGGGGAGGTTTTCATTCATGTTTGTGCACAGGAAACCACCGCTGACGTTTAATGAGTGCACGTGAGACAATGTTGTGGTTGTCCTTATAAAGCAGTTTGTTTGTTTTTCACTGTTTATTATTTATCACTCAATGTTTATTACAGTAATATAGAACATATTCCCACAACATACGAGGAGAGGAGAGTAGACACAAATTGTACTTGAGTAAGTTTATAGTCGAATGTACGGAACAGTCAGTCATGAATTAACTGTTAATCACTGAACATCACAGACACACCCTGTACGTCCTAGAAGACTTAACGAGATTTGAGATTTCTTGTGGAAATTCTTGCAAAGACCTGTAGTACTTTTTTGCATTAATTTAGCTGTTTTCCCTTCTAAAAAATGGTTAGTTGAAATGTATGTATTACATTTATGTCAATAACTGCTTTATACACTTTTTTTTCTGTAATAATAAAATATTACTAATCAATAATAACTTCCCTAGGATACATTTGTTCAGAAGAAAGGGTTAATTATATCTTTAGTACACAATTCGTCATTGATGACTTGGCTGACAAGGTTTGTCTCAATTTGTCCATGTAAAGAGTTGTGATGATCAAGATTTTCCTCGGTGTTAATTATCTAGTTCATTAATGAACGACAGTGAAACACGCAGTTGGGTACAAAAGAGTTCCATTGTCCTTCAATGTCCCCAACAAGTGACCCGCTTTGGTACTTTTCAAGTGCCATTGCGTCGTTTTACAATCAGTAAAGTCGCACAGAATTGTCTCATCAATTCTCACTCTGTATTTAAGTCTGGAAAAGTATCCTTATCGGCGGCCTACCAGCCGCCTGGGAAAAATAAATGGCAACCCGGACCTGGACGACCCACATTCTCCGCTTTATTTATTTAAGGAGACAAACAGTGCAGAAGAAAAATATTCAGTGCGTCACATTTCAATTTTTGTGTTGTTTTTTTCCCCCCTGTAAATGTATTGGGGGGGGCCACAATGGCACAAATTTATATGCATTCAGAGTATTTTCTATGAAGCTCAAAATTGAATTGAAATGCATTCTATTATTTCCAGATGTTCCCACATCTTAGTCAACTTCTGGTAAAGTGAGTCGATTGGACATGATTTAGATCATTTCTGGATCTCGCCAATCAATGTGTTTTATCTGGCTTCTGTGTCACTTGGTAGGATGGTTCTCATCTTTTCGTTAGCTCGCCAGCAAGTGTATGCGTAAAAGTATGCTGGCAAGTGTGTGCGGTCCAGCTTGCGTTTGGGTTTCTCGTCTTTGTTGCTCAGAGGCTGGCTCTGGTCTAATCATCTCACCGGCAAGTGTATGCATAACAGCAGGCTGGAAATTGCCAGTAAGTGCATGCGTTCTGGACGGCATTTTGCCAACTCCTCTTCTGTGACACTTGGGAAGTTGGCCCTCATTTCATGTCATCTTGCCCGTACATGAATAGTGAACTGGAGCTTGCCGTTGAGTTCATGTGTACAAGCAGGTTGGCTCTCCTCAGTTTTTTTTATGCCTAACAGTGTGATGGCTCTTATCGTCTTTCTGGCCAGTGTATGCGTGACAGGATATCGCTGGCAAGTACATGTGGTATGGCTTGCGTTTGCTGGGAAGCTCCCTTGCATCTCGCCGGCAAGTGTATGCATAAAAGCTTAGAATCTGTGTAAATGTGGTTGTTGCTGTATGTAAATTAACTCCACTATTACATAACAGTATAGCAGAAGGACGTAAGATTTATTTTATTTCACTCGGAGGTAAGTTATTAGTTGACTATCAGAAAGGTAATTTCCCACAATATGTCCTCTTTTCAAAACTAAATCTGGCCATTGATGTTCGTATGCGCTCAAGTAGCTGAAGGAGTCGTGCTGCATCTCTGCCAACACCGCTTCCCGCTCCCGTGCAGGCCTAATCGGCGGGGAGGCAAGAAAGAAAAAGGAGATTTGCGAACGACCGCGGCGCTTTTCCAAATTGTGCTCGCGTTGGAGATTCCTGGACAGTTTTTAACTCCCCCTAATTCAATCCTAAGGCAAATTTAATACACAAATGCAATCAGCTTTTTTAAGACCTCGGGGAGAGAGTAACTTTGCACCACCTGTCGTCATTAAAAAAAAAAAAAAAAAAAAAAGCCTTTGTGAAGTTGCAATACATATGTGCACTGTGAGTCAATGCAAAGACTTTGAGTGAGAAAAGTTTGGACACTGTGCGCAGAATGTGAAATAACAGCGTAAATCATTCATGACCGGCAGAATTTCATATGAAATCGATGAAAAGTGTCAGTTTCAGTGGTTTTTTTCTCTCTAGCCTCTGCTTAAGTCGGCACCGGCTTAGGCTGATAAAGACGGGCTAGCCCGGGGCCACCAGCTGCTAAGCATGTGTGTGCGCGCTGATACATGCATGCCTGCGATTGCAATATTACACGCTATGTGCATGTTTGGCTTGAGTCAGGAGCATGCACGGTCGCTGATATGCATGCATGTGCCAGCATATGAATTGTTTAAGCCCCATAAGTGCTGGTGTGGACTGTGTGAAGAGACGTGCCATTAACATGTTGCTGTGAAACTGCAAAATACTGTTAATTTGATTTCAGACACAAACTTGGATTTATTGAATTTAGGTTCAATATAGTATAAAAACACTATTTACTTAACATTTATCTATGGAGCCTCATTCATGACATGAGGAAAATTTATGTCATTGTTTTTGTGTCCACAATATAGATTTAACATGTGCACAAAATGCTAATTTGTGGCCACAAAGTTGCTGTGGTTACATATGGGACAGTTTGGAAGGCAAATCAAATGTGTCAACTATTAACAGTAAGGTAGGAGTTGAGACTGGGACTAAAGCCAACACAATGGATCATGGACAAGGATTTCATTTTAGGCTGGGATGAACTGAAAAAAAAAAAAGGTATCTCAAGGCATTGTGCAAGTCAAAATTGTCCAACAGTTTTCAAGCTGAAATGAATTTCAAACTCGGTCAACAAAATTGTTTAAAAATAAATGGTCAACAGTTTGGTTTTTGGGGGAAAAATGTGCACCAGAATTGTGAGGATACTTTACATGTTAAACTGTCAATTAATGTCTTACTGGCCATTGTATCACATTTTTGACCCGGTAATACATGGATACTTTTTAAACATATAAATGAGCCAAAATTATTGTTGGGAGCTTACTATATCTTACGTTATGGAACAAGCTTTTAGCATCTCGTAGCAATCTGGACCACTCTGCACCATTTTAAAGAGGCTTCCCTGTTTTCTCCAGTATCAACCATACAAGGAGACTAAAGCAGGAAAAACACAAAATGAAAATGAATATAACGGAAGCACAGTATTGAGAAAAAAAACCATTGCAATAACAAAGGAACTCAGCTGTAGACTATAGGGGAAAGCGGTACAAAACACAAACAAGTTCAAATTACCCAAGAAAAGACACAGAAAAATACATTAACAGAATGTAAACCCAGACAGGTTGAGAAAAACGGAGAAACAACTTGGACTACAATACGACTACAGAAAGTGGAAAAACAATTACTTGCATGTAAGGGGGGGAAAAGGAAGCGAGAACTAGCAAAATGTGGTGGAGAAATCGAAATAGAGCAAATGGCAAAGAGTTAATATTATATAAGATATAATAATAATAATAATAATAATAATAATATAAGCAGGTGTGTAGGAGGATCCTCCTAGCCACCAAACAGTCAACACACAGAATCAGAGGATCATTACGTATCATGTTAGCCGTCAAGCTAACTGATGCTAGCTATTCTGTCCTCTGCTAACATGGCCCCTAGAAAGGAGCAGGGTGCAGTTTGTCAGGCTCCCGACTAGTTGTGTTCACGAATGGAGAGTTGGGAATAAGTATTTATCCTATCTACATAACTAAACGTAAACACGTTAAGTTAAGTAAAATGGTCTTTTTTTTTTTTTTTTTAAATGACATCGTCTGAGCTGCTCACAGCCTCTCGAGGGCGTATTTACATTTTATCTGGTTGTATTTGCTATGATATGCTATCTTTTTTTTCTTCTTTTTTTTAAATGTTTTTTTTGTATTGATTTTTCCATTGAGGTTGGTCAAGTGTTTAAATAAAGGAGCAAGAAATGGAAGTGGATGTTTGGACGCTTAAACCATTCTCCGAATGAAATTGCGCTACCTCTTCATTCTAGGAAGTACTCGAGGCAACAAAGGGACGAGTAAAGAGCAGCAATCATTTTCAGGAAGGCGAAGACGAAGAGGTCAGCTCCTCCTCAAGTCTGCAATGGCGGTAAGCACATTATATTGCTTTTTAGATGATTTAAAGTTGTCCCCTCTTTATGCTGCTTGAGGACAATCAGTTGATTGCTTGCAGAATACTTGTAAATCTTGTTTATTTTCCATTCGGATTCATGAAAAAAAAAAAGTCTGCTCATCCTCCGGGGAATAAGTCATTTTATTATGATGTCTAAATTAACATTTGTGGACCTTAATAAGTTTATGGAGCGATTTATCAAATATGAATATTGTTAATGCATGCATGTTTTCGTTTAAAGTGTTCGTCAATATATCTGACTGCAGCAATTAATTGGCATGCGGCAGTAAAAAAAAAAAAAAAAAAGTGCACTTCTACTTGATATTCTTTACAGTGGCAGAAATTCCTCTTTGATGCCAAGATGTTCCGCGGCAGGATTATTGATTCCTGTTAACGCCACAACGGCGAATCTGCGCCCTGAGGAGTATGAATGAATGAATAATGGCACTTTTTTTTTAAAGTAGGAGAAAGATGATGGATTTTTCTTTTCACAATTTAAAACAGTTCCTACATGTCTTAATTGCACTTTTGTCAAAATTCCAAAAAGTTCAAGAATTACAATACAACTCACGCACACCATTTTTTAAGTCAGATTAATCACGTCTTAGAATTTTGATTAATCACTTAATTAAAAAGGCTTGTTTATCAACATATTTTGCCTGCCAAATTTGCAGAGTGCCTGTTATGCGTTACTTCTTTCGACATTTAAAGGGATAATTTACTTATTTAGCCATTTTTGGCAGTCAAAAGTTAATATTTTGTCTATAATGAATTTGATATCTTCATTATTTCTTATGTACAATTAGTACCTTTTCAAAAACACATTTTCCAACTTGCTATCAACTGAAAATGACATCACAATATGCTCAGGTAATGACCAATCATTGCTGAGCTTGTGAATGTCACATGACCAAACCTAGAAAACAGATAAAATATTAACTTTTTATTGCTATAATGGGCTACATAAATGAAGTATCCCTTTAATGTTATGAGGACATCTTAAAATATTTTTGATCCACGGCACGCTCTCATCCTCCTTTTTTTTTTTTTAATTAGTTAATTACTTGCATAATTTTAAAATGAAAGAAAAAATTGACCCCAGTATTTTGACTAGAACAAATATTCTGAATATCAAACGCAAACAGGTATTAAATGCTTTACTTTAGTGCATGTAATGTTTATTGCTCAAACACAACCTGTGCTACCTTAAAAGTAATCATCCACTGTCAACTCTGACAGCCTTAGTTTTCTTACTAATTAACATGTTTAATTTTTTTTTTTTTTTTTTTTGTGTGCTTGAAAGTGGTTCAGGATCTTCACCATACCTATCTGCACTTGCAGAGAAGCTCCGCTGGGCTGTATTTGTTATGTAAATGAACCACACTGTTACGGAAGAGTGGGGCGGGAAATGCACGAGGATTCCAAAATGAGGCAGGTAACAAAAGATGAACTTGGTTGTTCAATTTCACACTTGATGGGTGGGCATCCAACAATTTTTTTATTTTATTTTTTATTTTTTTGTACAAGATATTAAAAAGTCAATTTTCGGAAATATGTCCCCTGGCAGGCGAGTGTGCGTTCCGGCCGGTTGCTCGTTTTCTGCTTGTGGAACCCAAGCCCAGGGTGTGCAGGGAAAAAAAAAAAAAAAAACAAGCACCCGTGAAGACATTGAAAGCGTGTTAAGGAGGAAACGAATCATACACTAGAATGCGTATGTACACTAATACTCCCTCTTCTGTCACTGAGCAATGAAGGGCGGTTTATCAGAAGCTAACGCTGTTAGCAAACACTTGTCTGTGAATTCAGTATCAATGCATCTCTTCTGTCGTCATCACAAAATGACATTTAAAAAAAAGGCAGCAATAAGTAAAAGAGGCTCAGGAAGCTTTGTGAATTACATCAATCAATCAAACTTTATTTATATAGCACCTTTCATACATTTAAATGCAACTCAAAGTGCGGAACAATTAAAACATCCAGAATACAAATAAAAAGAAATAGTTTTTTGTATTTGTCGTTTCTGAACAGTGTACAATAAAGTAATTGTTTACATTTATTTTCACTTATTTTTTTACTTACTTTTTACAAATATTTTGTCATGGTTGTCCTCTGGCAGGCTATTCCCTAGTTGACGACCATAATGGCCTCACTTTGTTTTGGTCTTCTCTCTTCATGGTTCGACATACACTCCAATCACCCAATTAGATAAATACAAGCAATTTAAAAAAAAAATAAAAAATCGGCATAATCCCAACATTGAATTTACCTTTTTTACTTCACTGAAATAGTTGTTTGTGATCACAGCGACACAAACAACCTCAGAGGAGTGTCGTCGGGTCTCGGCACGGCGCTTAAAACACATCATAAACATAATCCATCTGGCCAGAGGCCTGATTATAACTTTATTGATACCCCTCTGTTGCCGTTTGCGGTGTTGAGACTCAAATGAAGCATGTCGAGTCTTTTTCACACAGCTACTCGGCGGCCTGTTTTTAAAAGAGGGCCGACCTTGACTCAGATGAAGAGTAGAATGCGAGGCCGGTTAAGAAGTTATTGATTTTGGGAAGAATACATGTTTACTTGTGGAAAATGCTGGGCCGATCAATATTAATTAGCTGTCGGTTTAAGAGATAAATTATTATTATTTTTGGAATTAATCCTCCGCCGCATACAATGACTGGTCGATACTTTTTGTTGTTGTTGTCTTTTGTTGGTGGTGAGGGTAGGTGGTGTTCTTGAAGGTCCTCGGGGCCCCCCGGTGCATTTCCCGTCGCTTTTTTGACTGACGGCTAATCAATGCTCTCAATTGTCTTAAACGCAAGATGGAGTGAGGCCCGCAGGTGATGCGCCCATGCGGCATTAACGAATGCATCTGCCGTCTTCTGACTACATTTCTGTCTGCTGCTTGATTGCAGTGACTCATCATCGCACTGTACACACTCACATATCACGTCGCATCGCAAATTGACGGCATCAGGCAATCACGCCAGCCAGGCCACGCGTTGAATGGCGATTGGGTTCAGGTGCACGACGGTGAATGAAAAGTAACACTAAGAATATGAATACATGCAAATGTCCCTTGGATTTAATACACTGCCTACAGATCTGCCCTACTTACTTACTTGACCCTACCATGTTATAACTCAATTAATCGATTAATCAACAACTATTTTGATAATCAGTTAATCTCATCTCAACTCAACTTTTTAGAGAGTGTTATGTGCTATGATCCCAAAAACGCAGACACAAATAAGACCTTAACTATTTATTCACATCGAGAGGCGTGGAACAAACTTGACTAGATGAGAAACAACAAGAGTTGCACAGAGGAACAGAGGTAATAATCCGACAAAACACACAGTCAAGCTTATATAGACAGTGAATCGATCAGATTGGCTGTGGGTAACAGGACTGACTGGAATTATCTGATTGGCTGTTAAATTATTATTAACTGTTAAAGAGATTAAAGATTCTTGACATCACCTATCTTCTGACATCACATAGCTTAAGACCAGTTGAAACTAGATGCCGGTTACATCAGTTCAAAACAGACACTTGATCTCACGGTCAGGACCCAAACATAACCCTTGCATGACTCCAGTCATAACATAAAGCACTTTAAAACAAGCATTGCTGGAAACAAAGTGCTGTCCATGAAACAGAAATCGGTAATTCAGTAAAGAACAAGATAAAACAAGAACAGTAAATAAATAAAGTTTACTAACAAACTACTAAGTTTAATAACAAGAAGTAGGTAAGTGAATGATTAAATAAATTGATAAATACATAGATAAATAAATACAATAAACGTTTACGGACCTTAATTTTAATGATGCTGAAAATATACATTTGCGCAGGACATTTCCCATGATTCTTAGATACAGAAGCAGGAAGTCAAGTAGTTCTAGTTCGGGTATGTCAAAAGTGTGCTAATGTTCTAAATGAGAACGAGAAGGCATGCCATACCTATCTTTTCAACTGTATACTATTCTACTCAACCTTTCAAGCTCTAGCCACTCGGTTTGTTTTCAATTTCTTTGTGATTAGAAGTCTGTTGCATCCAAAGTATTAGATTCAAGCCGAGATAATGTACAGTCTGTGCAAGTACGCAGCCCACACCTGGCGATGCATTCCAAATGAGTTGACTTGGGAAGATTATTCAAATCTCAGCGTTTTGTAGAGGTGAAAACACTCAAACATGGAAGTTTTAGTGGCACTCTACAAGCAATGTACCTTTTTAGTTTTTAATTACACTAGTCTTTGCTTTACACTTTCAATTAACAAAAACCTCCTCAAATTTATTCTGTCAGTCCCATGAAGGCATGAAAAGTAGCTTCTTTTTTTTGCACTCATTTCACATACCTCCATTCATTTATTGAGGTGTTATTCATGTTCAATTCTTGATTGAATGTTTTCAAATAAACAGCAACTGTTTGGTTTATTCCTGCACCTCTACCATCAGTCACCATCAGGGCAACCCCTGCAGGCACTGGTGCAAGGGTCTTATTGGATCGGGGTGTGTGTGTTTGAGGTTATTGACACTAGCAAGAGGACAGAAGCAGCCCGAGGTTAAAGGAGGATGGAACATTTTCATTTCTTGGGCCATAGCTCTGAGTTGTACGACGGCACCGCTAAGACGCAATGACAGACCAACACGCACATACGCGCACGCACAGTCAAATCCCAAGATTAAAAAGCTTCTCATTGGTCACAAATGTAATGTAAGCGTGACGCCCATTAGTGTGGGTGAGAGAGCGCGAGACGTTTTTGGCCAGTGTGCTGTGCAGAGAGGTTCAAAGCGAAATGATTTTATTTTATTTTTATTTATTAATACTACGCAGTAGTCTCTCTGCCTTAGCGTGTCTGTTAATGAGACAAACGGGGTCAAACTTTTAAATGCGTAGTCTACATTATTTAACAATTATTTGAGATTTTCTACACAATTAATACTAATATTTTTTAATTTTGTAAAAATGTCACTTATTATATAATAAATGTATACTGAGTAGTATTCAATATAAATTAAATATTTGGAGGGAAAAATCCAAAATGTATATTTTTTTGTAAATATTTTGTCCTAAAAAATATTAAATTAAAAAAATATTTATTTTATTTATATTTATTTATTTATTTATTTATTTATTTATTTATTGATTGATTTATTTGATTTATGTATTTATCTTATTTATTTATCTTATTTATATTTATTTATTTATTATTTATATTTATTTATTTATCTTATTTTTATTTATTTATTTATTTATTTATCTTATTTATTTGTATTTTTCTTTATGTATCTTTCTTTATTTTTACTTTTCTTTATGTATTTATTTTTTCTTTATTGGCGGTAGGTATTTTAGTTGGTGGAGTCTGAGTGGGAGTGACTAATTGAGAAATGAACGTAATTTTTTTTTTTTTTTTTTTTTGTAATAGTCTGTGTAGTGGGTGTAGTGTACTCCATTTTGACCGGTGATTGTATCAACTACAGGAGACATCAGGGGGAGTCTTGCTCTTGTCTTTTTTTATCCACTCCATCAGTGGAGATAAAGCTGGCTTTCCCGACCTTGCTGCCTCCGGACTTGAAAAGAAAGAGAAGAAAAAATAAATAAAGGAACATGAAAAGAGTTGAAAACCAAAGGAGACAATCCAGTGGAGAAATGTAAAGGATGCTCAAAGGCCCACGGTGTATTTAAAGGCGTTGCACAGAAGTCCACTCAAGATGAGAGGAGGAGGAGGCGGAGAGCCGTTTGTGAAATGTAGGCGGAATGAGGAGGGCCGAGTGGGGCCCGCGTGCACATGCAGATAGGAAGAAGCGTCAGCCTGTTGACCTTCACAGGACAAGCGAGGACCAACGAGCAGAATTTATGCGCGCTCTCACTTTGTGTTATTGGTTTAGCGACGCTTTATTTGTGTGCGGCATTTGTATGCACCTGTGAGCTTGAAGGTGAAGATGGAGGAGGGGGTTTCCCTTTTTTTCTCTTCCTCTACTCCCCTGCCTGCCTCTCCGCTCCATTACAACATGCGCCGCCGTTATCTGATCGCAGGAAAAAATGTCCGCGTCACCTGTGGTTCAGAGCAATTATCGTTCGCGCTCAATCTCTGGAGGTCTCATCAATGGAGCGTGTTGTGCACGGGTCAAGCTGGTTTAAAGGGGACACCATTACGGAAAAGGGACTTTTTAATTGCAAATAATGTGGCGAGCGCATGCCCACCTACCAAGTGTGAAATTAAACAAGCAAGTGCATCTTTTATTGGCTGCTTATTTCCAAAAATGGGCATGTGAGTGAGATGTTCTCAATTTGGACTGAGCATCATGGCTAGTTCACATATTTATTTTCAATAGAAAGCCGCCAAAACAAGTTTGTCGGCCTACTTTGGGGTCTAAAGAACATTTGAGCACTTTAGCATTAGCATTAGCATTTTTTCATTTAAACAGGACACATTAAGGAAAAGTGATTGCCTGCCCAGTGAGTGTGAAATTAAACAACCAAGTAAATCTTTCGCTAGCTTCTTGTTTCCCAAACTCTGTACAAATTTAGACCAAGGTTATTTTAGGTAACTAAAATTAAAATTCAAAAATCAATTTCGTTAACAAAATAAAATAAAAATAATAATAATAATAATAATTAAACAACCAAGTAAATCTTTCGCTAGCTTCTTGTTTCCCAAACTGTGAACAAATTTAGACCAATGTTATTTTAGGTAACTAAAATTAAAATTCAAAAATCAATTTCGTTAACAAAATAAAATAAAAATAAAACAGCATTTAAAAAAACAAAAACTCACTGAAGCTACATTTTATGTTTACGAAACTAACTAAAACTAACTATAATTATAGCAAAAATGTCATTCGTTTTAGTCTTTGGTAATTAATTTAATGCAAGAGTCTTTGAGGGGGGATGATTTTAAATGTGATTTTAAGTGGATTTATTTTAATATTAACCGGCAAAAGGACATTTGAAAGAGTCATCTAGCAGCAGCCAATAGAAAAGCACCTTCAGATGACGTCGTTCCCATGTGGTTTTTTAAATATTGCGCACAAGTAATACATATTAAAAAAATATATATACTGAAACTAACTAAAACTAAGCATTTATTAAATAACTAAAACTAATAAAAACTAACAAAACCACCCTGAAAACTAATTAAAACGAAACGTTTTTTTAATCGATTATCTTATTTCCTCGATTACTTGGGTAATTTACATACACTGAAACAAGTTTCACCGGTCAAACATAAAGACTGTTTGTTATTAATCTACTTAAAAACATCAAAAATGTGTTGCTGTTACATCTAGCAGATGGTGTCCGCCGACCGCCGTTGTCATTCGAGTCATGCGCCAATGTTCAAGTATCCAAGCTCCGCCAACTCCGCTATGGATTAATTGCATAAAATGTTTTTTGTCCTTTTTTGTTGTTGTTTTTTTTGTTTTTTTAAAGCTTAAAACGGCCCTAGACCATAGGCAGAAAAGTGCGCCCTCTATAGTGCTGGGTCCAAAAGACAGAGCCAATGCTGGGTTATTTATAGCCAGCACACTGGGTTGAGGATGTGACCCAGCACATTGGGTCAAGATTTTGTTCCAACAAGGGGTAAAAACTACCCATACTGTTAAGTTAAAGCTACTAAAAAAAATAAAAAAAATGCGTTACCGGTGTGTCAGTATAGCTGTGGGTAAAAATAATAAAAATTTTATTACCAACATTTTCTAAGAAGTAGCAGCTTTCTTCTGTCAGGGGTTGCCACAGTTTGGCATGGTTATTACACTAGATGCACTTCCTGATGCAACCCAGTTGTTTTTTATTTTTGTGAGTGGGTCGTCCGCCATGACCAGGACTTGAATACTGATCACTCTCTAAAATCAGGTGGGTCAAAAATAAGCCAAATTGGATCATAAAGGGAATAACAAAACATTTTGGGTCATTTATTTGACCCTCCCCTATTTATTTATTTATTTGTTTGTTTGTTTGTTTATTTGTTCATTTCCACTTCTGGGTAATTAAATAATCCAGAAAGTTAGGTTGGTAACTTTTTTTTTTTTTACCCTGTTTGGTTGGCTCAACTGTGTCCAAAGTCAGCAGTGTTACTCACTAAGCCATCCAGCCGGCCGGGACTCGATTACTCACTCAATTACTCTTAAAAACAGTTGGATAAAAAAAAAAAAAAAAAAAAAAAAAAAATCAAATTTGTATGGAGACCCTAAAGTGACATGGGAGAAAAAAAAAATTAAATATGTTTTTTGTCCGGACAAGAAACATATTTATTTTTTTAATTTTTTTTTTCACGTCACTTTAGGGGCTGCGTAAAATTTGGGTTATTTTTGACCCAATACTTTTTACCAAGCTATCAAAACACTGCAATGTTACTTTTGAATTTACTTCAACATTAGGACACAAAAGTCAAAAACGACAACCAGCTTCAGCTGTTCAAGCAGTCAAAATATCTTCCAACTAATCTGATGTGCAAAAATAACTTACCCAACCTTGTAACCTAATCTGCTCCAAATCCAAAACTACCCCAACATTTTTTTTTAGCGTGGACTCACTGGCCACACATTCTTTGTTTTTTACATAGTACCTCATTTGGGATTCATCCTAGCTTGTTGGCCATCGAATGCTTACGCGAGGACATGGTTGGTTGTTTCACAGCTCCACATTTCCTACAAGTGGATTAAATGGCAGCCATGTGAACCGAGGGAGACATTTTAAACGCTCCACGCGCCGGCGCTGTGCTTATAGAGAAAGCTGGAACCAAACCACTTGCATCCTCGTGGCTATCCCGCCGTGCGTCGCACAACTACTTTCCTGTAACTGTCGTCATTACAGGCTCATTTTCAGTCATCGTGACGGATAGCTTGCGCAGCTCACAATGTCATGGGCATAAATATTCAACGAGCAAGCAAAATAGGACCCGTTCCCACTGTTTTTCCTCATCCCGTCTTTTTCTACGAGGTCTTGTTTGCATCGTATGTGTATGATATATGAGCCCAAATGCAAGAAAGCTGAGCTTGCAGTCTAGCTTGGCGGGGGAAACATCTGCATCTATCCCGCCATTTGTCCCCTTGGTCATGAACGCCAGCAGTACAGAAGTCAGTCCAAGAGCTTGGAGGGAGGAGAAGGAGGAGGTAGGAATTATCACCAGGACAGACTGATGGCTTCAGATGTCTGGCCATGAGGACAGTGGAAGATTTAGTACGCGGCCACTGACGAAAAAAAAAAAAAAATGGAGGAAGAGCAATTAGCATTTTATTTCTAAAGCTTCCACATGAAAATGAGGACGGTGAATTTAACAGAGAACTTACGTTGGCGTCAGTCATCATTTCACCTGACGGAAGGCGAAACCTGACACCCAAAACAAGATGGAGTGATTCACATGACAAACAAGGGAGCAAAATATACAAATACTTGAAACAGGATTCAAAATGTGGGCCCCACAAAACCATCCAGGGCAAAACTCCAGGTGGCACTACTGCCGTAAATGGGACGTTGCAAGTGCACTGAGTCACATAACTGCCGTTAGGCTCAACAAGCCCCCAGAAATTGCCCCAAAAGACACCATAATGTTAGATCCGCTTGATGAACAAAAGGAGAAATGTCACGAAATTCTGTAGTAAAAGTTGCATCAGTTGTGTAATGATTCCCATAGCTGCTTTTAACTCCAATTAAGTCAATAATACGCCAAGAAGAACTTGTCCGGGGTTGCAAGATGGACAAAGGGAGCAAAAAATATCATTGCAGTAATACTGCAGTCAAAGCTGGCATCAATAATGTAATGATTCCCCTAGTTAGTAGGCTCAAAACCTCAATAATACTCTCATAAAAATTTGAGGAAAAGTTTGACCTTTTGGGACCTGCAAGTTAAATGCAAATACATCACGTTAGGATATAGTCAATCAAGTTATGACAAGACGTGAATAACACAGTAGTCCTTAATACAGTTCCTCTGGTTAATAATAATAATAATAATCATAATAATCATAATCTTCCCTAAATCAAGCGTGACACCATCCCACCTCTCTGATCCTCACTAAGAAAAAGATGGTTTGATTTGCAGTCGACATCAATGAAGTGATTCACCTGATTGGCTTTGGCAACTGGCCCAACACCTCAGCAATGCCCTGACTCTGTTTAACCTGTAAGAAAAACAAGGGCAAAATATATCTATCAAGGAATCCTGCAGTGAAGGAGCTTTGCAATCTTACGATTCATGTCGTAGGCTGGTCCGCACTTCATGTAAGACTCTGAAAATGTTTGAGTTATACTAGGAAAGGACACATAATGCTTACACTACGCTCACATACATTAGCTGCCCATCAGGCAGATGGCCTGATACCTCCGTAATAGCCCAACAAACATTTTGCACTTAGATAAGACCGTTAAAAGGAAGACTAGACTGTAGGAATTCTGAGTAAAGGAATCATTGGCCAGTCATTCACATACAGTAGCTGCTGATTGATTATTTTGAGATTTTTGGATAAACGGTGAGGGAAATGGAAGGTGTTCCTGCTGAAAATTCTATTGAATGATCAGGTATGTTTGGTTCATTAAATAATTAGAAATACAGAAGACAAATATAAATTGGCACTTGAGGAATCACCGTTTTTTTTTTTTTTCCTTTTTTTTTTTTTTTTTTTTTTTTTTTAAACTAAAATTTAAACTGTACTGAGCAGCATCCAATTTTCCTCTCTGGAAACATTGAGATTTTAGACACATCTCTCTCCCCCATAGATTTTGGTCTATGAGTCAAAGCGACGTAGCGATTTTTGCCAGTTTAAGTCCGTTTTGTGTTCAGCACGAATGGCAACTGCGTCAGGTTGTCAGCATCAAAATGTGCGGTCATTTGCGTCTGTTAAACTGCTTAGACGCCTCTCAACTCTCTATATGGGGCACTTGAGTACTGCTAGATAGCGCTAAATGCTGGAGCTGCTGCTAAATGCTGGCTACAGGTACCGTGCAATATAATGTCCAGAGCAATTAAGTCTTTTTTTAGCACCCTTAACTCATGTGCTCCCAAAAACGTATAAATATGTTCTATTTTAATTATTACCATGCTCCCAAAGACATGTTTGTTTTTATGCGACAGCATAAAGAAGGCTTTGATGCAGCCTCTGAACTGAAGAGAATGCTTGAAGCAATGGTAGTTATTCCAAAAATGTCCAGTAGGTGGCAGCAGAGTATAAGAAATCAACCAGGGCCATGTTTTTCCCCACTGTTTTAAACAGATTTGACAATAATGATGAAACTTAGCTATATTCTCATGCTAATTGCTTCAAAACTGAAACAGATAGAAATATACTTGTTTTCCTGATGAAATGAGAGACTCTAATCTTGCTTTTGGTTGATTCCATGTTTTTATAGCAATAGAACACAATATTCTGTGGGCCTTGCCAAATCAGTCAAAATACAGTAAAACAGCCGGGAGCGAAGGGGGTTGCTTCAGTGAAAATGGCTGCCAGTGAATGAGTTAATTGGTGATTGCATGTAATTTTAGAACAGCATTGTTGTTGACGTCGGTAGCAAGGTTTTGTGGACCCCAAACTGAAAGATGAGTTAAGTCAGCCGTTACACCGTGACACTATGCCAGGAAAAACGTCAAAATAAAAGCATTTCAAGGGATTGATCTACATATTTTAAGAATTATTTTTAAAGTTAGTACCGTGTTATTGCTCATCCTGTCAACTGAGATGACCTCCAACTCCTGGACGGCCAATTCTATAGAAGATGGTTGTATGGATTCTGCGGTAAAAGTTGTCATTAATAATGCAGCGATTCACCTAGTTGGCTTTCATGCAGCCAGCCTGATATCTCAATAACACCCCAATGCCGCTTCAATGGGATGTAGTCTGCAGTCAAATCGCACATTTTCCACAACCTCTTGGTAGACTTATGTTAGGGGCCCAGAGGGTAACTCAAAAACATCCCCAGAGGGTCTCGCTACATCCCCCATCAATTCCCTCAGACATTTCATCTTAAGAGAAGCATCTGGAAGGCACTGGAGACGTACGTACATTTAAAAAAAAAAAAACAGGCACAGCACGTATGAACAAGGTGGGGTTCTTTTTCTAAGAGGCTCTCTGCCCTGCGGTCGTCCTTGGGCGGTATCATCACAGGCTTGGATCAATAGAGCCATCACTCCGAATGGACGGAGAGACACTGAGAAATGTACAGGATGAGAAGAGGGGATTGTAGCAAGAAGATGGGAGGGGGTGGAATAATGCATGTGAGGCGGAGGAGGAAGTACGCGCGGGAGCGTACCATTAGCGCTAACGCGGGCAAAGGAGTATCACAGAGGGAGAGCGGCCAGAAATGCCGACGAGAGCGTTTGAAGCAAAGAAGTTGAAAAGGAAGCAAAGTGACAAGGATGGATGAAGGGAGTGAGAGGATGGGCGGGGGGGTAGTTGGTTATAGAAAAGGGATGAGTAAGGCAAGGGGGAGCAAATAAGTGGGGAAAAAGATGGGAAGCGAGGTCAATAGGACGAATATACTAAGTGCGGCAAATGAATGCGATTCCATATGGAAGTCTGGCTGAAAGGAAGACGGGGGGGGGGGGGGGGGGGATTAAAAGTAGAAATTGAGGCAAAAGGTTCAAATGTGAGTTGGGGTGCGAAAGGACAAAAGACGATGAGTAATGTCGAAGTAAGCCAGTGATTAAGAGAGACAAAAGCCGAGCCAGCGATATAGATTTGTAGCGTGAATGCGTCTCGCCGGGAACGCCGATCTCCGCCGGGACGTCGACTTAAGCGGGGAGAAATGTTGCGCGGTAAAATAGACGGCGCACAAAGACCTTCGGTGACAGCACGATTGAATCGTTGTCGATTTTTGTTGACGGGACAAAAGAACCAAAATGATCTGAAAGCCTTGAGGATATAATGGATGTTATTACTTCTTCACCTTTTTTCCCCCTTCAGTTTCCTGAATAGTCAACGTGAAAGAAGCAAACAATCTCTGGTCATTATGTCAACAAACAGAACCTCATAAAGACAGTCGTCCATTAGGCTTGTATTGAATTGTTAGCTCTTTACCGTACTATATTGATATTGTTTCTGTGAAATGAGAATCAAGTATGCGCCTCATAAAGAACGTTCTTTAGGAGACAAAATATCAATAGTGCCATGTAGCGTATACATCTTGAACAACAGCAGCATCCAATATCAATATCGCCTCCGTCCAATGAAAACCAACGGTTTGTATTCATAGTGGATTTTAACCTCAACTCTAATGCTGCAATCGAGGATGGTCGGATATATCCAAGTTGGTTTTTCCCAGTTCTGATCTAAAAGCGTTTGAGGCGAAAGCAAACAACCAAAATGGCGGATAGAGGTAAATTGTTTTTTATTTTGGTTCTTAAAAACTCATTTTGACCTCCAGCCAACTTACCTTCTCGTAATTTTCTTTCATTTATCTTATTTCATAAGCATTCCATACAGTTCAGTAGTTCACTGAATAATTTCTTACTTGAAGTAAGTTACTTGAAGTTATGTCGAATATTTATGAATGAAGAAAGCTATCTAGTTTTATACTCGAGGAAATTGTGTTTTACCAATCACGGTCTGTGTTTCCGAAGGAGTCGCTATTGTAGTGACATCACTTGTCCGTCGGTGAAGTCGGAGTCCTGCTTTCTTTTTTTTTTTTTCTGACTTTGCAAGTGGAATTTCCGAGTTCAAGGGGGCGTTCCCGTACACACTTCCTGGTTTGAACTCGGAAAACTCCGACTTCTGCCCATCCTCGAATGCAGCATAACCTCTGTTGGATGAAAACCAAGTATGGACGCCAAGAACACTTTACGCTCACTCGTCATGTGGTGATCCATCATTATCGTAGGTTGAGCTGTCAAAATTAATCAAGTAATCGATTATCAAATTAATCAAACTATTTTAACCGTAGAGTAATTGCCTGGAGACATTTCTTTTAATCCAAATCCTCTCATTTCAGCATGTGAACAGTGACTAAATTGTTGACTAATTTCTGTAGTCCTTCGTTAAAGAAGACTGATTATCTTCTGTGTAATCAAGGTAAGACATATGGAAACATCAGTTTTTACTTTGGAAAACAACGACCAAACTGGAAACATAGTACAACATCAACCCCCCCTGTTTGTTTTTTTTTGTTTGTTTGTTTTAAACCGCTATATGAAGGATGAAAAGTAAGAAATAAACACCAATCATTAGTCAATAAAAAGTAATCGTGGGGCGGGGTGCTTTTGTAAAATACTTTAATGCAAAATTGAAATGAATCTATTGATCGATACTAAAAATATTTGATAATGATGACACTAATCGTATGATAAATATTATCGTATGTATCCGTCACGGTCCAACAGCGCAGCCTTCAAATTTTCCGATCCCTGTCGGACTCGTACCCGGCCTGACCTTCCCTTTTTCATTAGTGGCAACCAGTCAAAAATGAGCCAACTGCGACCGTGACACCAGGATGAACTTTTATAAAGTCACACGGCGGGAAAAGCCAAAGGGCTCCGGTGCGCCTCGTAGAGCTCGAGACGAGCGTCGTCTGCGCGGCGTCTATTCGTCTTAACATCTGCGAATACATAAAAGTTACTTTTTCCATTTCCCTCGTCTCCGTGCTTCACGGTCATTGAGTAGATTTACGGCCCGTCTCCAACCAGCAGTGGGTATAAAATGTATTTTGTACAGAGGCGAAAGGTGATTACTAGACTTTTAAACATATTGGATGATGTCGACATTTTGTGCTACTTAACTAAGACGGTTAAATATATTCCGTCAGTAAGAAAAAAATGTCAGTTTTAAGCCGAGAGGTGGAAACGAGAGGCTAAAGTTGGTCTTGTCTGGCTGTCACCGGTTTTTATTTAGCGGCTCCCATGTTAATGCATTAACAAACGGCCTACGAGGGGAAAGCGGCTGATTAGATTTGAATATATCAACGAAGACAAAGATGAGCCTCCATTAGCCTCTTAAGGGAGTTGCTCATTAGCAGCCAGCTGGCCCGTGCTCGGGTTGGGGACCTCTTCTGCTGCCGTTGCGCTTCTTCCCAGACACCGCAGAGAGGCCATAGCGGCGAATACCAAATATACGTTACGTATGTTAATCCCCGACATATAGCCGCTGTAACCTCAGCAGCCATCATCCATGACGACGGCCGTAACGGCCGCTGCGGCGAGCGATCATCACGGCTCACGTTTAGCCGGGGACACGTTAACCTGTGGAACCCCTCGTATAGATCTTCCGCATCACCGCGCAAACGATCCGATCCGGGAGTATTTCAGCCACAGTACATCGGCTTGACTACTCAGTGGGTCTCTTTGGAGAACCCGGAAAACACGTTTAATCGTTTTTGCCTTGTAAATGACCGATAAATGTTATTAGCCCTCACACCCGCAGGGCATGAAATTAAAACACACTCAAGCACATGCTGCTATTGGTCATTTTTGCACATTATATTGATTTAAATGTCTGCTGTAGCGTGACTTTTTAGCTGCAGTGAAGGAGCAGATCCCCCCAAAAATTAAAACATGGAAAAGGCAAATATTGCTGATCAAAGGCGGAGAATGATGAAATGTGACGACGATGACATGAAATGAAGCTGATCCAGAAAGAGAAAGAGAGAAACTCAAGTCGGCCCAAATTCAACTTTGGGAATTTCCAACCCAGTTATCCCAGTAATACTTCATACTTCTGTTACTTACAATATATTGTTGAAACCTGATGCTAATAATAGCTTTAGAATGATTACGATGCTGCCACCGCTTGTGTCACTTTTGTGCTCTATCATATTAACAAACCAGCCTGGACAACTTATGTAAGATCTTGCTTGTAGTGTTTTTAGCACACACCTCGTCTTGAAATCTTGACTTCTGTTGATTTCGACTCCTTCAGGCTCTGGATGGACCTAATAGATCAATAAATATTATGTCATTTGCATGGAATAGCAATTGAGGTCAACTGGAGTGCACAATTTTCGGAATTAATTTGTGGTGGAAAGAATATGACACCATTTTGCAATTAGAACGGCGCTGAACTATTTTGAAAAATAATCTAATTGGGATGTTTTTTCTTTTTAATACAATTTTTTTTCCAAGGACTCTTTTTTTTTTTTTTTTTTTTTTTTTTAAAGCAAACACAAGCAGTAAATAAACCTGTATTAATCATACAGCAATCGTTTGTCCTTGTAGGCTTACACTAAAATAAAAGCTAATTAAACATGAATTAATATGAAAGACAGTTTATTTATCTACTTCAATCTTAAGAAATTTATGGCTTTATAAACACAACATTTGACATTGAACCAATGATATGTAAACATGTGGACTGTACTTCTTAAACATTGAACTTACCTAGACACCAAACGTAAAAAAAAAATAATCTCTGGGCTACTGCTTCTGCAGCCCTTGGCTCCGCCCCCAGCTGTCATGGTAATGGCTGTATTTGGCATTGGCCCCACAGTGGAGGGCAAAACAGGCTGATTTTTGTAAAAAGCCATTTTCGAAGCCATTTTTGTTGTAAATTGTGGAAAAAACGCAAAATAAAGTAAGAAATTAATTGCCAAGTTTAGCAACAAAAAAATAAAATAAAATTGAAATGCACATTTACAGCCACAAAAAAAAAGAAAAAAGATTACTGTTAACTTCTTAAAGTCTCTCAAAACTGTGCATTATGGTTTGAAAAGATTTACTTCTCATTTCTTTTGAAAGTATATATTGTTTTCTAATGACACCATTTTAATGGGTGAAGGTAATAATCCTCTCTACATTTGAATGCTGCAGGGATTTTTTATTTTATTTTTTTAAGTCTCTGTCAGCACTTATCTCTGCTCGCTCAACTTGACGGTTTGCTGACCGACGGATCCAAAGGCGAAGGGAAGTCCAAGAAATTATAATGCTCTTTTTTTCTTTTTCTTTTTTTTTTTAATGGCCTCATTTACTTCTGGCCTCCACCTGCTCTTTTAGAACAAATGTACGCACTTCTTTAATGGCTGAATGTGCTGCCGGGTTGACCGGCCAGTCTCGATTGTTATGAGCCGGAGTCATTTTTTTCCGCCGTGCATTCCTAATGATGCCCGCTAGAAATAAGTTGGCCATTTTTTTTTATTCATCGTCAATGGCAGAAAATGAACCGTTTAGTTACTCGCGCAGTCATCACAGCTGTATTTGCAGTTTTTGTTTACGTTTGCTCAAGAGTGAATAATTCATCTCATCCACCTGCCATGTGTCATGAATAATAAAGCGTTTCGTCAGTGTCAAATACAGAGCGGGAACCACCTGGGAGGGGATTTCCGCCAGCCAATAAAATTGAGCTTGTGCCAAAGTGCGGCTGAATTTAAGTAAATGTCAACAGCACTGATGTCAGTTTATTTGCACACAAACAAATCGCCGAGTCGACAAGGAGCTTACTTTACCGAGCATGACACAAAGCTCCCTTAGATCCGCGGCTTGTGAGCGTTTTGCTTTTTCATCTGTTTTTCTTGCCATGTCAAAAAAAAAAAAAAAAAAAAAAAGGAAATGAATGAAAGAAGTGAAGTTGCAAGCTGCAATCAACGGACCCTCGCACTAGTACTGTCTGTCTCCTTCAAAATTATTGGAACAGCAAGGTCAATTCCTTTTGCTGTATACTGGATTTGGGTTTCGGATTAAAAGATGAATATGAGACGAAAGTTGAGATGTTCACCTTTTTTTATTTCATCGTATTTACATCGAGATGAAGCCACCCACTTTCAAGTGAGCAAAAGTACTGGAACGATGCTGCACATATCAGAGGTCAGGTGTGTAGATTTGGAGTTTGGACGAGCTCAAAGGTAAGTAAGGTAGGGCGAGACCAACTAAAGATTTCAAATAGGGGTGTCTGGCGATTCAAATTTTTATTTGTAATGGCATTATTTCAATAGGTAACTCATGATTAATCACAAATTTTATGTCTGTTCTAAATGTACGATAAAATATTTTCATACTCTTAACAAAAGTAATTAAAACAATTAAACTGGCTGCATCTTTAAGTCTTCAGTATGAGTTATTTAGTCTTCTACAGTAATTTGTAATAATTCTTAAAATTTAATTAAAATTAAAAGGATGTATTGTAATTGATTTGTGTTGAGGTTATTTTTTCTGCCACTAGATGGCATAATTGCATTCGTAAGACGTCGTGACAGCTCAGTGCATTTTTCTTTTCATATTATTTAATCTTTAACATGAAGTAATTCGTGAAATTCTGCACATTTTTAAAATTGTAAAATGCAACTCCACAAATATTTGCTTTTTTTTTTTTTTTTTTTTTTTTTTTTAAATTTAATTACTACTAAATTATGTACAGGCTTTGCAAGTATGGTACGGTAATTAATCGCACGTAAAAAAAAAATCTTAATCTTAAAACGAACAGCAAAGTGTACAGGGAGCTACTAGCAGTTAGACGATAAACACAAAGGAACTGACCATGCCGTTCCAATACTTTTGCAAGGGGCCTGTACAATTTAAAGTTTACAAGTGCAAAAACAATCACGACAGAGTGTGTTCTCTTGATTAGATCTCATCATCATCATCATCTGTAGTTCCCATCCCTGATCCCTTTCGGCAAAACAAAGGCGTTCCCCGGGCAACCCTGACCCGTCCCACGACTTGACGTGTTGACTGGCAGCCCATTAGCTGCCCATTGATTGGCCGGATGTGGGAATGTGCGAGCCAACCTAATTAGGGATGAGTTCCCCCCTCTCGCCGAATGTCAATTGAGAGTGAGGCGGACCAGACGAATAAGGTCTTTCCCATCGTCTGAGAGGAGACAACAACACTGTTACAATTCATATGCATTTAGACGTCGTGCGACACAATTCAAAATGAATCTTTTGCGGGGACAGTTTGGGGGAGGCCCGTTAATCCCTTCAACAATTCTGCGTCCGAAGAATTAAGCCCAATTCACACTGGCTGCGGAACGGACGCGGTGCGGACGCCGTACGGAAAACGAACGCGTTCCCATCAGCTGCGGTGCGGTATGTTTGCGGTGCGGAACAACTCCGGCGAGGCGGAAGGTTTCAGCAAACGTTCTATTTTTTTCCGGACGCCGCATGCGGATTTTCATGAAGCTAAAGAAATTACACGAGCCTGACAGGAAGTCAGGCGTCTGGCATCAAGGTAAAACTGGTATATTTCAAAATAAAAGTTTGCGAATTTGCTTTTTTGGGAGGGAAGCTAGCTAGCTGCATAGCATGACACGAGTCGGACATTTAAGACTCAGAATAAATGAAACATGACAAAATAACACTATTTAAACACAAAACGTACTTACCCATTGTAGAAGTCCCAGAAATGTCCAAAAAGATGTGACAACAGATAAGCGTGGCTATTGTTTACAAAATACGACTCAATATACACGGTTGTTACCGTGTGAACTCAACTCATCAGCGTGAACCCCACGTGATCTTGTGGTCCAGCGGGTGCAGATTTGCCGACACGCAACGCTCGCGGTGCGAATTGCAGTCCTTGCGGCAACCGTACGGAAAACGCACCGCGTCCTTTCCGCAGTCGGTGTAAATTGGGCTTTCGTTCTTCAATGAATACTGAAATGAAATGCTGTACAGCACTTCCAGTTTTGTTCTTCTTTCAAATCTACAAGTCTCCAACTAAATATGCATGTCGCCATCTAGTGGTGGAAAGTAGAATTACAGTGTAACCCAATATACAGGAGCGTTATACAAAAATGGTTATTACCTGTACAAAAAAAAAAAAAAAAAAAATGAGAACCTGGAGCTGAGTTTACTGTACCTGTAATATTGTTTATTATTATTTCAAATGCACATGAAAATAAAGGCCTCATGTCAAAAGGCATCTCAGAAATATTTATGAAAATGCGCTATGCCAATTATCTACAGTATATACACGAGTATGTAAACAAACCGATATATACGAATCCTCTCGGGTATTATTTGCAAGCTACGTTGATCGTTCGCTCGCCAGAGGTTTTGATCGCCACATCACCTGCCTCCAACCCTGCATTTATCCTGGGGAGGTGAGCGAGAGGACATACGTGTTCAAACACTTTCCATATCCATGTTCAAATGAAGGGGGGGAAAAAAAACGTGCTGTTCTAAATGTGATCAGACACTCAAGAACCTCGGAAGGATTTTGTTGCTAATCAGCGCCGCTATTTTTGCCATTTGTCATCCCGCCTCGCTCGCTAGATTCCGGGGGAAACTGCGCTTCCTTTAAAGCTCACCTTGATAGTCGTAATGGCTTTGTGAACTCAATCATGAAAATGGAAACTGTTTTTCTTCAGAGAAAGAAAACTGTTTAATATGCAAACGACATACTAATGAGGCGTGCGGCCGCTTTTCACGTGAACATCAGCACTGCGCTCATGATAGTTTGAGAGTGACGCGCATACGCTTGCCCGTATGGGCCAAAAACAATTTCAGTTTGGTTGCCGTGTCTATCATGATCAGACCCACAAATATTTCGCAAGCAGCCATGCTGGAAAAGACACAGGAAGTCTGCCATTTAGTTTGAAGTAAATGGGCCACTCCCACAGGGGAAACAAAAAATCACAGAAAACAAAAAAGTGTTGGGCGGAGCATGGCACCAAAGTCTGACTTGCCAAAACCCACAAATTCTAAAAAAAAAAAAATCTCCACAAGGTCAGATCTTGACCAGATATTTTGTCTGTGATGAAAAGATCATCCCTCTCAGTGTGGCTGTACTCCTCCTGGGTGTCTTTCCTCACAGGGTTCTTCTGTGTCCCACCATGTTGTGGCTTGCGTGTGTGTCTGTGGGTACGATCATGAGGATATGGCGGGAGGGGTGGCTTTTTTTCATTTTATTTTATCATGGCTGTTATAATTGTTAAGCACTTTGAGTTGCATTTGAGTGTATGAAAGGCGCTATATAAATAGTTTGATTTGAAGATTGTCATTTGTGTCCCCCATGCTAGCAGAATTGGTTCGACCAAAAAAATCCGCCCCTGATGCTCCAATTTCCCAAACTTAAACGTAGCTCCCACATTTTACTCACCTCAGACGGTCATGGGAATTCGATGGCTCATTCATCATTGCACCGCGCGCACACACAATTGAATCAAATATTAACATCAAATTTTAAAAATACATTTTAAAACACTAACATGCAAGATCGCCTTAGCATTGCTTTGCTACGTTTTTAATATTTCATCCCGGTATTCAATTGTTAAAATCATTTGTTGGTGAAATAATTCACTTCTTAAAAGCATTTCTTTGTCGCGATCGTCTGAGTGTGTTTTGAATTGTGCAGTCTTCAGTGATATTTAAGAATGTAGTTATGTTTTATTGACAGGAACAACGCTTGCGTACATTTTTTTTCCAACATTTTCTTTTCCTGTTGGACACAAAGGCAAAGCCAATTATCAGCCATCTTGATGCTTTCTTTTGTCAGTTATTGCAAGCTAACAAGAAAAGCTTTCTTTCTAATAAAATGAGAAGACGGACAATATTGTACCTTGAATAAACATAAACAAATCGTGCATGACTGATGATGGTTACGGAAATGGGTGAAAATAAGAGGCTGCTGGCCTACAGCTTTTAAATAGAGCTGTCACTCGAGTACTCGAGTAGTCGTTTGAAGCCATTTTTTTAAAATGAAAATTGTCCAAATCTTTAAGGTAACAGTAACTGATTTCTTCTTAATCCTTCATGAAAGAAGACTGATTATCTTCTGTTTAAGCAAAATAAGACAATTAAAAACATCTGTTTTTATTTTGAAAAACAATGACTGAACCGGTAACATAGTACAACATTAGTCCCCCCCCCCCCCCTTTTTTTTTTGTTATAATAATTATGTGAATATGAAGTATCAAATAAACACCAATCACTGGTTAATAAACAGTAATTAGGGAAAAAATGCTTTCGTAATAAACTTTGATGCAAAATTAATCTGATTAATCGATAGATTAAAAGTAGTGCTATCACAATCAAATATTTTTAGAATTGATTATTCTTACAGCTACACATGAAATTAATAATTGTATTAATTTATGTGAAGATCATGTTAATAATAGGGATGTAACAATATCCAAATATCACGATACAATATTATCACGATATGAAGGTCACGATATGATAATTATCACGATATTGTGAGGGTGTTGGCGATATTTAAAAAAGATCACAATATTGTAAAAAAGAGAGCTCATACTAAAAAAAAAAATAAAAATAGCACAATATTGTGCTTTTGTAGATAACAGCAATGCATATAAACCACCCACAATCTCTAATAACAATATTGAGGCACTTACTTGGTAATGCAAGCACATATTGATCGCTTCACAAGAAAATTAGGTTCACCTTCATCTGACAATTAGCATAAATTTTAAACACTGAAGGCCAAAACATCCCTAATGAAAATTAAATTGCACTAATAAACTAGCCACTAGAGGGTGCTAGAACTGCACAAATGGAAATCAATCTGACTTTTTTAACAGATGTGTTCCTTTTAAATATTGTGAACATGACGACGACGATATTGTGGCCGTTTTTAATAGCACAATATCACGATATTGCACTTATCGTGATATCCCTAGTTAATAATGTTTCACAATAATTAGGAGATAACTACACTATGCTACACTTTATTTCTATAAATGTTGGCCATTACATTTTCAGATGATCCCTTTCACAAACTTGCTAGCTAAGATGTCCCATCACGATTGAGCTATTTTTAGAACAGGCCCGCATGCTACTTATGTGGTCCTTGGGGGATACTTGGTGCCCACATAGGCACAACATTGGTGACGCCTGCTGTACGTGCAGTTTATGTTGACCCACACATCAAGCGAGATGGTGACGCCGGTTAGCTTGCTAGCTAGCGGGTGGCTAGCAACTCTTGTGCAACTTTCCATACAATGACGATTGGCGACAATATATTTCAGCCACTGGAGTCTTCAAGTGGATATACTTTGATGGCTTAAATATTTATGGATGTGTAGGCATGGAAAAAGTGTGTGGACATTCGATTGACAGTTGAGAGGACACGCCCACACAATTTGAGAGCAGAGAGAATGGCTTGATTGATCAAATTTTATAAGACATTTTGGCTGTAACAGTCCTTGTGATGGATACTTATACCTGGGAGGTGAGTCTCCTCACAGACACGACACACCTGAATTTCCCGCTCTCCATTCATTCCTAGTTTAGTGGTTACCGTAACAACAAAATTCATTTAAGAAGTAATTCCTCGGATGTTCGCTGAGCGGGAATTGCTGCGGTCTGACGAGATGACTTTTTCTCAGCTCGATAGCATTCAAATTTGTTGGTTCCGCTGGTGTACAGTATTACTATTTCGTGCAAAATCAGGCTTTTCGAACTACTACTTAGCTACTTAGACGTGGCACGCAGACATGCACGACGCCGTAGACGGCCCAACACGCGCGCGCACGCACATTCACACAGTACGCGCCCTGCTGCTGCCTCCAGATAAGTCTGCCTCCATAGACCAGTGTCTTTGTACATCAGTGGGAGCAGAGGATGAAAGCAATAGCAGCAAGTCAACTCATGTTGTTAATTTGACTCAACACTAAAGACACAGCAAGCGGCCGAGACAAATACCCTAAAAAAAAAAACACTCCCGCCTTTTGTGCCCTTTTGTGAATCAGCTCTCACCCGCCCGTAACCTTTTGCGCCACCCTCCTCCTCCCTCCTCCTCACGCCATCTTCCAGCATTGCTTCCCTTCTGCTGTTTTGTGGTGGCAAACATTTTGCTCAAAGGTGATACAAGCGGCTTTTTGCCACCAAGGTATGTTCTGACAGATTACGAAGGATTACATTGACACACAGGCACATATAGACGGCTAGAAATGTCGAACTGTATAAAATGCAAGGTTGTTTATTTTGGGGGAGGGGCAGGGGTGTGCAGGCTATAAGAAACGTCTTAAAAAAAAAAAACAAAAAAAAAACGGGGTGAGTTAGAGGTCAAAGCGAAGGGTACAACGACATAATACTCATAATACGTGTACTCTTTTTTTTTTTTCTTTTTTTCTTTTTTTTTTTAGGGCGGGGCAATATGCTGACAACAAAAAGTCACAAATTTACTTCTTTTCTAAAGTACAGAAGCGTATTGCATTCACTTGAAAAAAAAAATCTGTTTTTCTGACAATTTTTTGGGGGAGATTTGTTTTTTTGAGTATTTTTTTTTATTTTTCTGTTTTTCTGAATTTTTTTTTCTGTCATAAAAAAAATATTCAGAAAAAACCAGGAGGAAAAATTACTCAGAAAAACAGGGGAAAACATTATTTTAAAAATTTATTCCAAAAAACAGAGCACCAACTTCTGTTTTTCAGAGTATTTCTTTCTTTCTTTATTTATTTATTTTTCCCTCTGAACTCCATGTGACTTGTTGCAGACCACTGACCTGTATATATGACTGGATAGCCGATAGCCCATACACGTCCGTGCAAGCCGTTGAAGTCACAGGGGGGCCATCTTGTTACTCCCACTTTGCGAGTAACAAGATGGCCACCCAGTGACTTCAAAGGGCTTCTGGGTTGTTGTTTTTTTTTCTCCTGTTTTTCTGATTACTTTTTTCCTGATTTTCTGAATATTTTTTTCCCTGTTTTATTGAATATATTTTTTATGACAGAAAAAATAATATTCAAAAAAACAAAGCTCCCAAAATAATTAGTCTGTTTTTTTTTGTTTTTTTTTGTTTTTTTTTTACAAGTGAATGCAATACGCTTCAGTACTAAAGTGGCAAATTTGCAAGAAAAAAAACAAACCATAAATTTGCGACTTTCTAAAGTGGCAAATTTGCGAGAAATATACATCATAGCTATAGTCTAATCATTTAAGGATTGGTTGGTGGCTAATGGGACTGTTTTTAAAATGAAAAGGGAGGCTGGAGACGATTCATCCATCCATCCATTTTCTTGACCGCTTATTCCCCACAAGGGTCGCGGGGGGTGCTGGCGCCTATCTCAGCTGGCTCTGGGCAGTAGGCGGCGGACACCCTGGACTGGTTGCCAGCCAATCGCAGTGGAGACGATTCATTCTTAATTTAAACTTTACTCGTCATACAATGGCAGCTAGAGCGCCAACACTTCCTGATTACCTATCAGCTGACTAGCACTAACCAATCAGAAGCAAACATATTTCAGTTAAATGCAAGTGAATGACGGAGAGCAGCAGATTCGACACATCAACTTAGATACTTGGACAAAAAAAATATATGTATGGAAGTGTAAACAATAATTCTGGAAACAAATGTACAAGTAAAATACTTTTTTTCTCATCATATTGGCTCTTCCTTCTAAAAAAATATATGTATTTATACGTGGCCCTAATGCGCCGTTGTGAGAGGGGAAGAGGTGATGATTAAACAGGCGAAAGGCTCGCCAAAACAAAAACGAGCCCACTAATGCAGATCAAGAGCTTCTTTTAATTGACTTCCTGATGCCTGCTTAATCCTATTCTTCCTATTAATCCCGTACACAATCCAAACAAGCACTCGTAGTGGGAGTAGTAAGAGGCGGAACAGCGATACATCCGAGGAGAAGGGACACCTGAGTACGACCTTCCTTCCGGGACAATCCAAGGCCGCGAGCGTCCCAGCGGCTGTGCTAGCAATCACACTCCAGCGCTAATAAGCTACCTCTTGACAGCCACGTGCTGCTGAATTCAATATTGCGGCTTGGCCAATGACATGCCGCTAAAAGTCCACTCTGACGGTTTGGATTTAAAAAAAAATTTTTTTTACTTATGGCAGTGCCTCCACAGAGTATTCACACTGCTTAGCTTTTTATCATATCTTACATTTTAATAATCTCATTGCAAAATAGTCCATTCAATTTTTTTTTTCTTTCAAAATTCTACACATAACAGACAAGAGCCTCAATGGTTCCGGACTACTTTGATGTATTGGATGACGGAAGCCACTGTGCTCTTTTGGGTCCTTCAAAGCAGGAAACTTTGATCTTTGCCTCAAGAAAGACAATCCTGTCTCAAAGGTCGACAGACAATTCCTTTGACTTCCTGCTTGGTTTGTGCTCTGACGTGTAATGTCTGCTGTAGGACCTTTTATATAGACAGTTGTGTGCCCTTCCAAATCATGTCCAATCAACTCAATTAATCAATTAAAGAGATACGTCACTTATTTAGCCCATTATAGCAATAAAAAGTTCATATTTTGTCTATAATTTGATACTTTCATAATTTTTCACGTACAATTCTTACCTTTAAAAACACATTTTGCAACTTGCTGTCGACTGAAAATGACATCACAAGGGCTCAGGTAACCAATCACAGCTCACCTGTTTTCTAGGTTTGGTCATGTGACATTCACAAGCTGAGCCGTGATTGGTTACCTGAGCCTTCGTGATGTCATTTTCAGTTGACAGCAAGTTGCAAAATGTGTTTTTAAAGGTACTAATTGTACATGAAAAAACATGAAAATATCAAATTTATTATAGGCAAAATATTAATGTTTGACTGCCAAAAATGTCTAAATAAGTAAAGTATCCCTTTAAGTTGTACAAACATTGCAGTGATGATCAGTGGAAACAATGATGCACCTGAGTACAATTTTTTACAGTTTTTTTCATGGCAACAGTGTGCACAAACATAAGTGTGATTTTATTATTATTATTATTATTATTATTATTATTATTGTTGTTGTTTTTGTTATTATTAATTTTATTTATTTTTATGTATATATATATATTTTTTTTTAATAAAATTGCAAAAATCAAATAACAGTCTATAGGGTGTCGTGTGCGGAATTTTACAGGAAATATTGAATGCATTTTGGGACATAAAACTGAAGGATCATGAATACTTTGTCGATTCACAGGATGCATATTCCCCCCCACGCAAATTCCCAGGCTGAATTTTTGGCCCCAGTACGTCTCTGCAAAGAAAGTGACATCAAATGGTGAGATGAATAAAAGGTATTTATTTGGACCTCACTACCTTCATTATAAGCTTGGAGAAATGTGATCATTAATGTAGTTTGTTCTAAAACTTTATTATTTCTGACACAAAACAAAACAAAAGTGAAGAAATGTGACACAGAATGTTATTGGACATTAATGACATCGACCACACAATAAGCCTTCAAATCCATGTGAGGAAGAAATAAATGCAACCAAGTCACCTTGCCGCAAAACAAAAAATGATAACCGCAATTATTGTTTTCTCTCTAGTTGTGGTGGTTATTAAATGTCATTTTCACAGCTCGCCGTGCTGCTGCGCCTCGTTAATCCACAGCTCCTCATGCATTCAAGAAGACAATTTTTGTGTTTTTTTTTTTTTTTTTGTCAGCAAAAACAAACCCAAAGACACGCCAGAGTCATTTTGGCAAACTAAACCGAAACGGACGCCAACCGTCGCGTCGTCTAACGAGTTTGCAGGCAGTCAACCTTGAGGTGTTCCTGTGCAACCGGGATTTTGTACAGAAATTACTCTCCAAATTCAACCTTTTGCAAACTTTTCAAATGGAGAGCTGAATTAGAAATGAGATTACTTACTAAAATCACCACAAGTCAACGTTGGGCCTTTTTATATTTAATATTATCCAGTTATTTTTGTTTTAATGATTTTTTTTTTTTTTTTATAAAAATCAGCCTTGTTTCATTTCTGTGACAACAGAATTTTCTTACAAAAGGAAAGTAAAGGACCCGCTCCCGTAAATATAATTTCAGCTCTTTTATAAGAATTTCTGATTAACATGAATGCATCACTTTTGAAGAAAAATATGCATGCACCAGAATGTTGAGATCCATTTTTTTCCCCACTTCATTGTGCCATCTTCAAGTAGTCACTTTACCCACTTTCTCAGGTGCCAGTCGTGTTCCAGGAAAGAGTTTTCTAATGCCGATTCACCTCTAAAACTGCAGGTATCATTTAACCTAGCACATTTAATGGTGCTCAGCATTGTTTCTGGTCTCGGGTCTTAATTTGTGCAGCATAGACCGTTAAGAAAAAAAAAAAGTTTCAAGGCAAAGGAGCTGAAGTTGGCAGTTTGTGAGCTTTTCAACGGTGCAGGAGAATGGACATAAGATGTTCAGTAATGATGAGAGGCATTTTTAAGTGGGTTTTCCTGCAGGTATTGATATCCAATGATGGGGTCTTTGATCTGTAGTTGCATTGCAGTGTTACCTTTTGATTTTCTGTTGAGATCAGCATCAGAACTGTCAACAGTCATCACCGTAATGAAACATAGCTGTGTGGCCAATATTTTAAGTTCCAATTTAACATGATTAGCCATCATCACAAGCTAATCATTTATTTATTCTGAAACAAACATAGATACTATCTAAACTACAATATTAACAGTAAATCAAAACATATTTTAAACGTATAGAGTGCTACCTTTTAATCACAAATGGAAAAAAAAAGCGGAGCTCGACAGTCAGCTGATAGCTAGCTAGTTAGCGTGATAAGCTAACTTAGCAGTCTTAACCTTTACTCAGTTTCTTTTTGTCAAAAAATACAAACAAATGTGACTCTAATGCACAAACACAGTCACAGAAGATTCAATCAAATGTTGGTTCACAAAAAAAAAAAAGAAAAGCTGCCCGACGCCAGAAAGAACCAGTTGGAAGCTAGCTAGGGCAAGAAGCTAATGTAGCAGTCTACATATTTGGTTACTTGTCCAATGTGTTCAAACAAATCTTATTTAAACATTAACTGTAAAACATTACTACAGGAGAATACCTTTTCATCATAAGTGAAAAGCATTTGGCAGCTAGTTAGCCAGTTTGAGATGCTAAAGTAGAAGCATCCATCCTTTAGACAGTGCTCCTTTTTGTCAACAAACAAAAAATGGGGGTCAAACACGCAACAGCGGTCATATGGGATCCAAATTAAAGTCGTTTGTCCACAAGGCAAGGCAATGCTGCTTTATTTCTACAGAGCAAGGATGGGCGACTTAAATGCCGGAGGTGGCCACAATTTATCATTGGTAGTACTGGCGGCCATATAGGACCACCAAACCAGACGTATGACGAAAATGCCATTTTAAATATGAACAAAATAGATAATAATATGTGCAAAATATATTTCATTTAATCATTTGTTGCTGTTTGAAAAGAAGTGGAGTCAGGTGTGCGGGGCAGCAGACGTTTTGGGTCCGACTCTGAATTTTACAAGCTTTTAAGGTGTTCTGACATTTTGAATCTCTCACACAGACCTTTTGAACAGCACATTTGACATTTTGTGCTACAGCAGCCTAACGCGGCACCAAGACAAACCTGGCAATAAACTTCATATACCCTGTAATATTTCACCACACAGCACACAAGCTATATTTATAATTTTATACGGCTATATTACCTTGCTTCAACAAGTTTAGCGTGTGAGTGTTGGTGCGGAGCCATTCAAGATTAATGCTGCTGCTTTTTGCTCCCCACGCACAAAACCCCCTCGTGTTAGTTTTTCACCTTTTTTCTGCACAGGGAGCAAGAAAAAAAAACACATTTTGCCACAACTGTCTTAGATTTGTCACTAAAGTGGGACGCTATCACACACACACCGAGTCGCCCAGCAGGCTGTGAAATGACTTCCTAGGTGTGCGTATGCGTGTGTGCGCGTGTGTTATAACGTGAGTGTATGTGTGTACTCGCAGGTTGTCCCAGACCACAGGGTAAGGCAAACAGTATCTGCAGGGGACAAGCGACCAACGATCAGGTAACAAGAGCGCGCACACTGGGAGAGAGAGGAGGCGCGGGCCTCCGCCTCCGCCAAGGCTCAAATATTTGTCAACAATGAGTGAACGCCTCCGGTCGAGAATCTCAATAACGAAAAGGAAACTAAGTTTTATCTATAATCCATCATTTATTAAGGATCGAATGGGGAAAAATGACAAATTGAAACTATATTGAACCTTTGAAGATGCCTAACAACCAAATCATGGAAATCATGCATTGTAATGGTAGTTTTGTATGGCGTTAGCCACATGCTAGTTATGCTAGCATTTGTTTTTTGAACTCCATTTGTGGGTAATTAATATTTGGTCACTTAAAGTTCCACTTCCACTTTTATGGTTACCACACTTGTCCTTGTCTGGCGGTGGGCCCAAAAATAACAAAACCAAACATCAGCCCTCCCCGTTTATCAAAAACTACTCTGCATGTCGTCGGTCAGGACGTGAGACTCGAGATTAATTCCCAATATTAATCCTCTGCAAATTCTTTTTAATTTAAATTTTATTTTACAGTATTTAATTTTATTTAAAAAAAAAAAAATCTGTCATTTTATTTTTTAAAATTCTATTTCAGAATGCAATATTTGATATAAATAATCATTTTTGATCATTTTATTTTATAAGCTAAATTTCATATTTGATTAAATTCAAGTAAATGATACAATTTTAAAATTGTTGAGGATTTTAGTTGTTGTATTAATACAATTCCAATAAATATATATATATATTTTTTTTTTATCAAATTGAAATAAAAAATAGAAGTTAAATCTTGCTGGAAATGGCTATCTTAATTTCCATCCTTTATACAAAGTTTTATTTGCATTTATTTTACGCTGATTTTTATTTATTTTAAAAACATAATTACCCGTATACTTTTCCATCCATCCATCAATTTTCCTGACCGCTTTTTCCTCACAAGGGTCGCGGGGGGTGCTGGCGCCTATCTCAGCTGGCTCTCGGCAGTAGGCAGGGGACACCCTGGACTGGTTGCCAGCCAATCGCAGGGCACACAGAGACGAACAACCATCCACACTCACATGCACACGTAGGGACAAATCAGAGCACCTAATTAACCTGCCATGCATGTCTTTGGAATGTGGGAGGAGTACCCGGAGAAGACCCACACAGGCACGGTGAGAACATGCAAACTCCACCCAGGAGGCCGGAGCCTGGACTCGAACCGGAGTCCTCAGAACTGGGAGGCGGATGTGCTAACCAGTCATCCACCGTTCCCCGTATACTTCTTTTTTTTTTTTTTTTTCAAAATTACATACAATTGGAAAAAAAATGACGTTTTAAAAAAAAAAATGGGTGTGCCACGCCTCTTGCCCAAAGCCAGCTGGGATAGGCTCCAGTACCCCCTGCGACCCTTGTGACGAATAAACGGTCAAGAAAATGAATGGATGGATGGATGGATTAGTGTTTATGAGCGTTTTGTGAAGATATTTTTTTCCCCCATATATTTCAGTTGGTGTCAATTACACGCGCTTTTTTGCTATTTGCGGGCCATTTAATAAATATATAAGTTTATTAAAAAGCATTCTCCATTTTCTGATTGAATTGTTTTTGTTTTGTTTTTTTAACTTGATCGCTAATTGGTGATAAAATGAAAAATTCAGAGCGTGTAAAGCCAAGAATCTAGGTTGATATATGAAAATCCGTAGATGGGAAGTCATGCATAAAGAAACCTGCACAGATGAAAGTCTCATATTCTTACTTGGACCTCCCAAGAATCGCCAGCAGCTGTGTGCACACTTCACGTTCCACTTTCATGACTCGGTAGGACACACGCGCACACGCACACACACAGCCAGCGCTGTCCCTGGCCCAAATTAGCATGCACACGCTCCACCTCAGCTTTATTGCAAACTGGCGCTGTCCAGCGTGCTGAAAAGAAAAAGACGCCCAGTAGCGAAGTGGGAATATAAATCTCAGCAAAATATTTTGGCATGCCAAGCGGCTATCAGCATTACGGCGGCCAGCCTGGCAGGGCGGCGTGCAAGTGCTTAAACGCTGGCTGTTATCTCGCAAAGGAGAGCCCAGTTAAAACACACAGTTCATTTTCATCTCAAGGAAAATACGGCCTTCGCCTCCTTGGGAAGAGTCTTTTGTTTTGGATGCCGTTTTAGCAGCTTTAATGGCTTTTTAGTAGCTGGATTGATAAGTAGCGACTGACAAATATGAAAACTTGTAACTTACAGAGGTGACACCCAGCCGATTTTTTTTTTTTTTTTTAAATGTATTATGTGGTATTCATTCTGACAATCCCGGATGTCTATATGTATGATGTACATACATACATATATATATATATATATATATATATATATATATATATATATATATATATATATATATATATATATATATATATATATATATATATATATATATATATACATATATATATACATATATATATATTAGGGGGGTGAATTGCTTAGTGCCTGACGATTCGATTCGTATCACGATTCATAGGTCACGATTCGATTCGATACCGATTAATCCCGATACGAATTTGTAAATCGATTGTTGTGATTTTTTTTTACTCAAATTTAGAAAATTCAGTAAACGTGTGCATGTACACTGTAAGATTTGTATGAAAATGTATTTATTTATCTGAAACTTCAGTCTTATAACTGTGAGCCACTGTATTTAACCAACAGGTTGTAATCTGTTTCATGTTTAAACAGCATTGAAATAAAATATTAAGGCTTAATGCTCCATGACCATAACATTCTTCCATGCTTAAGGTGTGAATCCTAACCCTAAGTAAGACATTTTGTTGAATATTTTTTCCATCAAAAATTGATGTTTAAAAATCGATTCGAGAATTGCGAGCTGTAGTATCACGATATATTGTCGAATAAATTTTTAACACCCCTAATATATATATATATATATATATATATATATATATATATATATATATATATATATATATATATATATATATATATATATATATTTATTTATTATTATTATTATTATTATTATTATTATTATTTTAATTTAGCTTAACACATGCTAATGACCATGGAAGCTCACTGCAATTTTTGTTTTATATATATATATATTTTTTAAACAAATCTGTCAATATAATTTAAAAGATTTCTTTTTTTATTGCAAATGAATATCGGCTTGAGATATCGGGTATCGGGCTCCTTGACTACTAACAATCTGTATTGGTATCGGCCTTCAAAAAAACATAACGCTCTATTACTAATACAGAGAACACCACTTTAATTTAACTGTCACAAGTGTAAAAATTAGGCAAATGTCATATTGTAGCATATGTGGAATTATGCCGAATTCCGAAAATAAAATAAATAAATACAAATAAAATAAAATTCATGCATCGCTTATTTAAGCACTGTCATAGCAGTGTAAAAATTAGTAAAATCTGACTCTGTAATTAATTTAAAAAACCGCTCAAAAACATGACAACACACCACCAAAAACACAGTGAAAGGACTAGTTAGACAAATCACTCTCCAGACGTCAACCCAATCATCATTGCAGCTAAAGTTGAGACATGTGTTCTGAATGTTTGATTGTTTTAAATGTAGAAAATGGAAGTCAACTAGTTGACGAATCGACTTCACTACTCTGCACTGATGTCTAACGCTTGCCCATCAATTAATTGCTAATCACTTGTTTTTGGAACAGAATGTCACATTGTGGAGCAGTGAAATGTCCTGCTAACACGGTGACTGTTTTCATAAGTCTGCCCGGGCCGGGCAATATGAAAAAATAAAAATCAGGTTGTGGATGAGGATATTTGCAAGCCTGGCTGACTTCGGTTACTCCAATTGCCGCCCGTCTTCAAATATTCATTCCAGTGTCAGCGGGACGGCGGTGAAGGCGGCAAGGAAGGAGGACAAAAATGTTACGTCTAATCATGCGGCAACGACGACCGTGTGCTAACGAGAACGTGGAAGTTGTGCGATTAAAACAGCCTCCAACATCACGACACTTGGCGCTTTACGACACTGACGTTGGTGTGGAAGTTAGGCGTAAGCTACAAGTGTGGGGAAATATTTTACTAAAATTGAGATTGGTATCATATGCAAGTCTAGCCTAATACAATAAACACACAAGTGAAATAAAAAATGTTAAAAAAGGGAAATGCTTATTTTGTGGTGAGCCTGCATTGTGTACTATCTTGTACTAACAAGTACAAAAATAAAAAATAAAAAATATTAAGGTTATCGACTTCTCTGATATTTGCAGAGGTTGAAGTGGGCATAAGTCGAGATGTTCACGTATATTTCTGTGAAGATTGATTTCGGACATCAAGAGATGCGAAGCTTTTGCTATGGAGATGAAAAGCTGAATGTCCATAAAAATCCAAAATATCGGGGCGATTGGTGCGATATTTTCAGAGGCTGAATTGGGCATAAGTAGAGATCTTCACATACATTTTTGTAAAAAATTGATAGCAGTTTTTGGACATTAATCAACGTTAAGTTTGTTCTGTGGATTTGAAACAATATTGGGCGATTGTTGAGCTATTTTCGGAGGTTGAAGTGGACATAAGTAGATGCCTACATACATTTTGGTGAGGTTTGATCAGAGTTTTTCTGTTATCAAATGATGTTAAGCTTTTGCTCTAAAGAGGAAAATGCACAACATCCATAGTATAAAATTAGGGGTGTCAGGCGATTAAAATTTTTAATCATAATTAATCACGACTTCAATAGTTAACTCAGGATTAATTGCAAATTTTATATCTGTTCTAAATGTACAATACAATATTTTTTCCAAGTTCATACTTAAAAGTGGGAAAAAATGTTAAACTAATCAAAAAAAATATGGCTGCATCTTTTAGTCATTGATACAGTAATTTCATAATTCATAAAATTCAGTTAAAATTAAAAACAATGTACTGTACTGTAAAAAGAGTGATATTGATTTGTGTGGTCATTTTCTTACTAGATGGCATAATTGCATTTGTAAGACATTGGTGACAGCTCAGTGCATTTTTCTTTTCATATTAAGAGCAATCTAATATTTAACCTGAAGTAAAACTTGTGAATTTCTGCACATTTTTAAAATTTTAAAATGCAACTTAACCCCAGTCACCACAAATATATGCATTATTATTAAATGTATTACTATTAAATTTTGATGTGGATGTTGCTTTGCGACTGGAATTCCCCCAGTACAGGATTATAAGGGGTGGTCATAAATAGCGGGTTAAAAAAATGAGTGGTGTGACAGGAACTTGAAATTAACTCATTCATTTTGACATCCCTATATAAAATATTTGTGGCAATGATTCTAATACAGTATTTGCAGAGGTTGAATGAAGTGGGCATGACATAAATTTTGGTGATGTTTGATCAGAGTTTTTCCTGACATTAAGCGTTTTAGACTGTCCCTCAATGTGTCAGGTGCAGGTAGAGGTGTGGACGATGACCCAAGTGCAGGAAGCAGGGAAGTGAGGCAGGCTTACAGGTGTTAAGAACAAAAAGGGGATTTTATTTTCAAGGATATAAACTAAGAGCAGGAGACAAAAAAAAAAAAGAACAGATCAAAATACAAATAAACTCCGGGCAGACGAACAAGGGAAGCTAGGGCAGCGCACAGGACAGGAGAAGTAACTCAGGGAGGAAAATACCAACAATGAACCAACAAGAACTGAACGGAAAACAGGTGACTAAATACACACACTAATTGACAATGACTAGACACAGCTGGGCAAGACGCAAGTGGCAGGGGAAGCTGATTGGTAGAAACACTGGGAAGAGAAGACACACGCAGGTGGACAAGGTTAACAATAACGAGACCAGGGGAGACAAACCGTAAAACAGAAACATAAACTCAAAACTAGAACCCCAACAAAAGCAACAAAACCCGAACCGAACCAACCACAGGTGACAAAACCAAAACCATAACACAATAATGTCATCACATAATCAACTTTCAGCACAAAAAAAAAAGTCTGGTCCTTTTGTGGACATCTCGATTTTGCGATTTGTTAGTGTACCTTACTTCACTACTGCATTAGGTGAGTGATGTCTTTCAATTTCCGTAGGAGGGGCTGCGTGAAGGTTGTGAATGAACAATCCCCTTCTGTTACCCGCCGAATTTGCCATTAAAATTCAACAAGAGGCAGCCTCGGAGAGAGGTTACATTATTGGCGGGCGGGAGGACACACACGCACTCGCACTCGCACACATGCGCGCGCACGCACGCAGTTGGTGTGCCTGACTCCAGCAGACAAGCAGAAAAAGAGCCGGGCTGCTCCGAGCTTCGAGTCTGTTTTTCACCCCCTGTTCGTTTGAAGAACTTTACGGAGGTACGACGCAGGATAGACAAGAGTGTGGAAGATTGAAGTAAGGAAGCAAGGGGTGGGAAAAGAAGCAGCATCAAGTCCCGGCGAAGCGGTGGAGCCGGGAGCCAAGGGGGAGCTATGCCATCTCCCGCAGAGTGGAGCCCAGTCCTCCTGCGTCGCGTGTCGGAGCTGCAGCATGGTGCCCCTCTCCGGACCCTGGACCCACCGCCTCGCCGCCCCCGGGAGACCCCCGCGCCTCCTCCTCCCCCTGCTGCTGCTGCTGTCGGGCGCCCTCTCGTCGCCGGAGCCGTGCCTGCTGCCGCCGCCGTCGTGCCACGTCCTCGCCCGGATCGGACACACCGTGCGCCTCGGCGCGCTGCTGCCCGCCCGCCAGCCGGCCCGGATACAGAACGCGCTCAACCGCGCCCTAGCTAGCCTCCGGCACCAGAGCGCCTCCGCCTCCGCCGCCACCACCTCGGACTCCTCCGCCGGCTCCACCGCCACCTCAGCCACCGGCAGCCTTCCGCTGCTGCCCTACAACCTGAGCCTGGAGGTGGTGGCTCGCTCCCCGGCCGGGTGGGAGCCGGCGTCGCTGTCCCGGTGCGCCTGCCAGGAGCTGGTGGTACGCGGGGTGACCGCCGTGATCGCCTTCCCGCGCTCCAGCGAGGAGCTGGTCCAGGTGGAGTTCCTCTCCGCTTTCCTGGAGACCCCCTTCATCTCCATCCTGGAGGACACCGAGCCCCTTGTCACGAAGGTGCGTGCGTGTATGCGTGTAGTGTTTGTATTGCTGCACCTCTCCTCCAAACTGTTGTTGCTGTTTTTAAAGGCTGGCTATCTCACAAAAGTGCAGTAAATGTCTGTGAAATCAATGCACTGGAGTGTTAAAGGAATTTGCAACACAAATGAGCACATTGAATGCATCCGGACATCAATATCCCCCCCCAAAGGACTTTTAATAGAAATCATCAGGTGTTCCACAGGAAATGATCCACTTGATCTGAAAATAATAATGTACTACCTTTTAGAGCTGTCAGACTTAATTGATTAATCAACAAGTAATGGATTATCAAAGTAATCGATTAGTTTAATAATCGAGTTATTGTATGTAACTTAAAATTGCCTCTAATTCCAGCTTCTCATCAGAATTATTTACTGATTTTTCTGCAGTCTGTCATCCAAGCTTACTGATTAGTTTTTTTTTGTTTTTTTTTGTTTTTTGTTTTTTTTACATTTGCTGACATTTAGTTTTTACTAAATGACCAAACCGTTAACAGAATCACGGGGTTTCCCCTGGAAATTTTGCTCAGCCTGGTGGTCACGACTGGGAACCAAAATCGGGCCAGGAAAATACTCAATAGGGGTGGGGGGGTGCGGATGACGAACGACAAGCGTAGCAACTACCGACCGATATCCAGAGTTTACTATTCGTTCATCAATGGTGGGAGGGAAGGGTGCTCATCAAGAAAAGCCCCTCCGGGCTTATAAAATACTGGGGGGAAACCCTGAAATCAGTTTCAAAAAAGGTTGGTGAGTTCAATTATTTATTTATTTATTTTTAAATCACTAGACGATACAAAATAAGCAACAGTCATTGGTTAATCAGTGGGAAAAATGATAATACCCTTTAATGCAAACTAAAAATGTATCTAATTTAATTGATTAATAGACTATCCGATTCTAAAAATATTCAATAGTGACAGCACGGTACAGTACAGTAAATACTCGACCACTAGATGGCAGTAGGTGCAATTGACGTGTCAATAAAGGTTGGGAAAGACTGTTTTCAAACTTCAGAGTTCAACCTCTGTGCCCTTTCATTGCTGGTGAACCCGCAGGCCCCTACCGCCGCATGCATGTTTAATATACCTTCACTTTGCATTCGACTCTCAAGCCCCTCCAGCAAAACCCTTTTTATTTACGCTATTCTTATTATTCCTTCAAGCTGCCTCTGCATAGTCGTGTGTGTGTGCGTGTGCGAGCGAGATGAGGTGTTTAGCTTCCTCTCCGAGTGAATCACTCCCAACAGCTGAGTCGCGGATAGATTGACGCTGCCGAGTCGCGCGGCGCCTGCTTCCTGTCGCCGTGTGTGGACCAGTATTTATGTGTTTGTGCCGTGCGGTGCGATGGGTGTGTGCGAATGCATGTGTGTGTGTGTGTGTGGCCTGCTCCATACACACATTTTATGCTTAGGATACACTGTAAATGGCGAACTGGAATTTTCTGGAAACAAAATAGGCCTCAGAATTCAAACAAAATTCAGAGCTAGCTAAAAACTGCACCTAAATTAATAAACATTGTAAAAGGTTAAAAGCAAATGCACTGTAATTAAGTTAAATACATTTAAATCGTACTTAAATGTACTTTGTCTGATTAAATTATTATAATTTGTACATTTTGAATATTTAAATTCAATGATTGTTTTGCATACCACTAGAGGGAGCATGTGTACCACCAGTGATACAAAACCCAAAATCAGAATTTATTCCGTTTGGGAATGACTGACTGAAATGAGATCAAAATGTAAACTGTTTCATTAATATGTCAGATTTTCAAATTTGATGACATTTTTCCATCCTCAAAGGTTGTTACAGTCCACTTCATTCTACTTCAGTGTTTCCCCTCGCGCTTTATTAGTCTGGTGGTCTGTCTGGCATTTCTTGGCCTGACCAAGATAAACGTAGCGTTTGCTGTTTGTCGTCCGCACCTCACCCTGGGCAGAATTTTGTTCCCAGTCCATCCTGAACCACCAGGCTTAGTAAGTTTTCAGGGGGAAACCTTGTTAACTTTAAAAAAAAAAAAAAAAACACTGAGTCAAAATGGCTAAACATAAAACAAAGATGCGATTCAAGAAAAAAAAGGCAATTTTTTTCCTTTGTTGTCATAAGAGATCCCCAAAAAAATTTATTATATATTTTTATCGCCTGAAGAATTGGTTATTGGAACTTTATTCTGCTAAATATAAGAATCTAACCTTGCTCTCATGAGATGAATTCTTGTGGTATTTGTGAGTTCACAAACTCCGGAGAATACATCTTGTACCGCTCCCGCAGATAGTCGCGAGTGGTTTGGACCAATCACAGAGTGACATTGTGTTTGGGGGGCGGGATATGCAACTGTGACGAAACCAGGAAGCCAGCACCAATGCCGGAGCTAACAAACAAATCTAACATGGACGAATGGACGCTACAATTAATGCAATTCTCGCAGCATGACTCACTGTTTCCTTGTTGAATATTGAACAGTGAGAGGCGCTTGGTGCATTTCTAGCTGGTAAGATGTTCGTGCCCCCCCCCCCCCACACACACCTTCGGTAAGAACGAATACGAAATTTTCACCTGTGGCTGTGATTGGTTAAAACAAACGTGTAGAATGTTGCATCGTTGAATCAGCTCAAATTATTGTACAGAAGGTCCCGCCTTTTCCCGACCAAATACCAGATGGATATGTAATATCAGGCTAATAAGAATCGGTATCGGCTGCAAAAAACAAAACAAAACAACATATCGGTCAGCCCGAATTTGTTAGCCTATTAGCAAAATGTTCATTTTTAGCCTACTGTTGCAAAATTAACCAAAAATAAAATTTTGGATATTGCAAAGGAAATATGGCTGTATTTAAAATTTTTACAGGAATCTGAACGTTTTTGGAAACCTGCAATCAGTTTAGCTGCGTTGCAGTTGCGAGTTGGCGATGTTTTTATATATACACACACTCTACAAGGAAGAGGCAGCCCAAGATGACATCCAGAGGAATGAGAACGTCAAAAGATGAACTTTAGTGGTATCTGATTTCAATAACGGTCACCCCAACGCGACGATGAGGTCTCTTGGCGAGCACGCAAGCGAGAGAGGTGGGAGGTGCGAGATGAGCAAAAGGGTGAGCCAGGACACAGCTGAGAGCTTCCTCCAGCTGCAAGGAGGACTTTGAGCTCTGCGGGATTCTGGCATACAGCCACAGGGCAAAAGAAACAACCATCACTCTTTCACTTTCTGTATGCATCAGCCTTTTTTTAGCCTGGCTTTTCTGCATTTTTTTTTTTTTGTGGCAAAGTGTTGCACAGCATGTCTGCATGTCCACATACACAACTTGGCGTTTTTCTTAGAGTGCATTGCAGCAGGTACATTTTCTCAAACGGAGATGTCAAATTGCCAAAAACAAAATAATAATAAAAATCATCCTGCCTAGTGCTCATTTCCATAGTCATTCCAACATAATAGTTGCGAATACACTTGCTGAACCAAGCAGTTTGGCGCAGCTATTCAAAATTGGTTCTTTTTTGTGCCCTCCGCTAGTGATATTCTCATTAATACTGCATTTTTAGAATAAGAAGTAACTCACTCTTAAAATGGGTCAATTTGACCCGGAATGTTTAACATTCCAAAACCAACACAATAAACATTGTTTTAGCTCATTATTAACCGTTTTCATTTCACTTTCTTATCGCCTTATGTGAAGATGAAGATTCATAGCAAAAAAAACCTACAGGGTTAATTTGACCCAGTACATACTGAATATTCTGAAAATATCCAGAGAAACATTCTTCGAAAAAGTTTGCATTGCATATATATCGAAATGAACATCATCTGTTGGTGCCAAGTTGGTGAAAAACTAATATTTATTCTTTAACTTGAAAAGTGGGTCATTTTGACCCACAACATACAGTAGCCTTACTTTCGTCCTTCAAGTGTCGTTGGCGCATTGGGCAGCAAGTTGACTCCATTTCAACCTATCCATTGCAACAGATTGCATGTCAGCCCATTTGGCTTGCATTTCTTTCAGATCTTCTTTGAAAGTTGCTGCAGAAGCATACAGTAACAGGGGGGTTAAGACTAAAAGTGTTTTAAGTTAAGGTCGTTAACATGCTAAAGTTGATCTTTCACATTAATTCAGTGTTCATTTGCCTTTATTTTAGTGTAAGCCTCACATAAAGGACCAAAGATGTATTAGTTGGTTGTAATACAGATCAATTTATGTGGGTTATTGTTTAAAATTAACCGGGTTGCTTCAACATTAAAATGAATGGCACCATCATTCCTGGCATCTTGCCATGGATAGAATTTACCAGTGATCCCATGTGCTTCAACATGCTTAACAAGTCCACATTTAAACAAGAGAAGCCTCCAGAGTGGCACTGTGGGGACCAACACCTGAAAAACATGCACTGCGCTCTTGCGCACACACACACACACACACAGAAAAATACAATTTCCAGATTTTCCATAACTCCTGGGGGATCCTCTCCTCGTCCAAAAAGAAAAAAACAAAAAAACAAAAAACAAACGTCTCTTCGTTTTTGGACCCATCTGTGATGGAGCAGATTTTTGGCAGACGGGATTGTTTTGTTTTCCCGCTCCAAACTCCTCCCGCCGCGAGAATCCTCGAGATTGTAAAATGGGATTACATTTGTGTCCTCCGTGTATGTGTTCAATCATAAGGCAACAACAATGGGGAGCCTCGCTTCAGCAAACCCACTGGGCGCTACTACCCTCTCTCGCTGTGTGATTAGCCGCCGTTCGCACTGCCCTGTGGGTCAAATGGAGGCGCAATGGTTTGCATGTCCACTTAAAAAAAAAAAAAAGAAAAAAAAAAGTAATCTGTGCTAGTGAATGTGTGCTACTATCTACATCTTTTTCTTTTGAACTACAATTTCTTGCAGCTAGTCGGGAGTCAGGAGCCAGTTTTTTTCACTTGTGTATTGAAGAATTGGACAGTTATTGAACTTTCCATATTTAAAGAAGTAAAAGATACGATTTCTGCATTTCAAAAAGACACAAAGTGTGCCCTAATGCCTGATAAGTTTGCTCTGAGAGTTATTAAGGTTAGACCAGCAATGCCGATAACAGCCTATACGGTTGCAAAAACTGAAAAGTCCAGTCCCGGTGATTGACCAATAAGAGCTGTTCACGGCAAAATAACGCTAGCAGGAGAGTTGCTGGTCATGGCTAAATATCTAATACCGTTTTAAATCTTGCACACAAGTAATAGTAGTTGATAGACCGATATGGTTTTTCCAGGGCAGATGACTGATATTTCAAGCCAATATTAATTTGCAGTAAAAGATGATAAAATATTGGTGTCAAAATTCAAAAAATTTATATATATAAATACATGTATATTATTTATTTTTTAATTAATTTATTTTTTAATTTTAAAAATACAAAGAAAATAGCTTTGTTAAAAAAAAAAAAAAATACAAAACTTGCAGCTTCGAGGATCATCAGTAGGGATGTAACGATATCCAAACGTCACGATACAATATTATCACGATATGATAATTATCACGATATTGTGGGGGCATATATATATATATATATATATATATATATATATATATATATATATATATATATATATATATATATATATACAAGCACACATTGATTGCTTCACAAGCAAATTAGGTTCCCCTTCATCTGACAATTAGCATAGATTTTAAACATAGAAGGCCAAAACATCCCTAATGAAAATTAAATTGCGCTAATAAACTAGCCACTAGAGGATACTAGAACTGCACAAATGGAAATCAACCTGACTGAAATCAACTCTTCTTTTTAATTTTACAAAATAAAATATGTAGGGAGTTCCCTGTGTCAGCATCATTTTTTTTTTTTTTTTTTTTTTTTTTTTTATTAAAGTGGAAATTGAAATAAATCCAGAAATGAAAAGGTTCCTGTATCTCACAGAGTGACAGGGTTTGTAAAAGGTTGCAGATGGTGAAAAATTGTCTGAATGTGTTCGAAATGTCTTTTTGTGACAAGTAAAACTGTCTATGAACATCTTACAAATCCTGATGAAAACCCTAAATTTGCTACGTTCGCAAGCATTCACTGCTTGGTGAGATACCAGCTTAATTGTGTTACGTTCTGAGGTTGGATCCCAAAACGCAGACACAATTAAGAGTTTTAACACTTTATTCGCATAAAGGTGCGGAACTAACTTGATTTGACCAGAAACAACAAGAATGCATCGGGAATCACAACACGCCAAGCCCCCTTCGGCTGCGGAGATGCACAGAGGAACAGTGGTCATAATCCGACAAACGCACACATTTCTCAGACAGCTTATATAGACAGTGAATCAATCTGATTGGTTGTGGCTTGACATGTGGGTAACACGACTGACATGGAATTATCTGATTGGCTGTTGACCAGATAAAGAGATTAAAGACTTTTGACATCACATAGCTCCTGACATCACATAGGTTAAGACCAGTTGAAACTAGACGCCGGTTACATCAGTTCAAAACAGACACTTGTTGACCTCACGGTCGTGACCCAAACATAACCCTTGCATGACCCAAACTTAACTTAACCCAGTCATGACAAATTGGCCTTCAGATTTGTCAAAAGGCCGATGCCGATACTTGCCAAAAGGCCAAATATTGGCACTAATGCCGATAATCGGTCTATCCCTAAATAACGCACACACAAAAATGGAAACAAATACTTAATAACTAAAATTAACCATTTTTGAAAAAAAAAATGAAGCCCAATAAAACCAACAAAGCACCCCTGAGAAATAAATAAATAAATGAATGAATGCAAACCTATAATAACCTTGGTTGTGAAAGTAAAATCGGAATCCAAAAACGACCCCCACATCTTTGACGGTGTGTGTGATCTTATCTGTAAAGACACCAAGGCTGGATTGAATGGAGCTGGAATTTTTGCATGTTGAAGAGCCTTGCGTCAGATTCGGAGTTATTTATGTTGTTTCGTTCCACTATCACTCTCCGAGGCGTTATCGGGAATCGGCCACGCAGACTTCTCGTTAATGTCAAACCGGGACAAAGGCAGAAAAGGACGGAGAGGTTGCAGAGCAAAAAGATGCTTGTCTCTTCTCAGTCTGTGTGACGCTGCAGTCGGGCCCGCTAGTGCTTTATCCCCTCCCGTTCTACTTAAGCTAATTAGAAGCAGTGTGTGACCCCCAACTGTAAATCTCTGCTGTCTATCTTTTGACACGGAGGACGCCAGTGCCAGTGTTAAAAAGTGAGGATGGGGGAGAAGAAGGCCTTGGAAATTCCCACTTGAGCAACGTGATGCTATTTGAAGTCGAAGCTAATGTAACCTCTATTCAATCCCCCCAAGTGAATGAAACCGTGTTTCGCATCGACCTTCCCAGCTGGTGTGTAAACGGCGCGAGTGTCGCTTTAAATGGTGGGGGGAAAAAAAGAAAATCTTTGCAATCGCGCGGCCTCGCCGAGCACCTTTTGACTCGCCGATGATATCGCTAAAATCATTTCAGCGGCGGCGAGAGCGCGACGAGATGGAGGGAGGGCGGGAAAGGCTTCTTCCTGATTTGCGAAATGTGATTAAGCAAGGAGGCCGCTGTGGCGAGAATTCATTATTTTACCGGCGAGGATGTGTTCTTTACCGTCTCCTTACGCCCACACGCGCACTTAATACTATTGAAATACACCCTTGGAAATCTTCACAAGGCTTCATTTCACAGTCTTAATTCGCTATACCGCGCCTATTATTTTTTGCCTTTGTGGCTCGTTGGCTTGCGACTGTTGTTTGTGCGCTACATGGTAAATATCCTTTCAGTGAGGATGTCTTATTAATAATTCAGGCTGTGGTTTTATGATATGAACTAAGGGTGGGCAACTGACGGACTGGGGGGTGCTTGTGCAGCCACTGCCAGCGTGTCTTCTCCAGCAGAGGAGAAGAGAGCAGGTCCTGGACAGAGGCCAAAATCAGGTCACGAAAATGCTGTCGTTCCAGGAAAATATGGTAACTTTATCTGACTCGTGTACTTATGCTACATTCGAGGATAGTCGGATATATCCGAGTTGGTTTTTCCCAATTCCGACCTGAAAGCGTTCGAGGCGAAAGTAAACTTATTAAAATGAACTTTTAGCATGTTCAATGGCATTTCAACAGTTTTCTTATTCCTGACGCTAATATTTTCTGTTTTACTGCAAATACGAATAATTAATCACTCACATCATATAGAAACAACAAATCTGTTATTCATTAAATTAAATACTCTCAAATTCTATGACCTTGTCGAATTTAAAAAGGCTCAATTAATGTACAAAGTATACAATAACTACCTTTGCCACAGTATTCAGAAGTTATTCAAAATCAAAGAGGGCCGTTGCTATGGGTTACGTTACGTGACTATAAAAACCAATAAGGACAAACCTAAAGCAAATGTGTGTTTCTGTTAAATGGGCTAATTTGTGGAATAGTTATGAAATTGAACTGAAAAAAATGTGAGTCAATTACTGTACATAAAAAAAGGTTTATAAAGATAATGATCGAAAAATATGTAAACCGGGTATAAATGTAAATAAATTTGTGTGTATGTGTACTTGCATGTGTATGTACTTATTATGTGCATGTATGTATGTGTGCCCAATTTAGTGTTTATGTAGGGCTTTTCTTTCGCTCTCTCTTCTTTGCGTATATGTAATGGATAAGGACTTAGAACTCATACTAATATATCTGTGCACTTAAGATAAACATGTTTTGGTTATTTTGTTGTTGTTTAACTTTTATGTTAGTAAGAACAACTTTAGGTTATTATTATTATTATTATTATTATTATTATAGATACATTAGGGAGTAGGACGAGAGGTTTTTGTACTTCTTCGTATTTTTAAACATGTAAATTACAATACTATTGACAATTTATTTTTCTCTTTTTTTTTTTTAACTACAAACTTGTATTTTATTCTTGTGTTGTGTTTATATGTTCAATAAAACCCAATCAATCAAATAAATTTATGTCCAAATATTGGTTAATTACATCCTTTCCTACTAAAAATTGGTATTGTATCGACCTTAGAAAGACATATCAGTCTATCACTACTTCAAAATATTTCACCACTACAACACTGATGTCAAAAGTGCACAAGTTCTCAACAAGAACCTTTGACAGTTTGTTTGAAATGCATGATTAGTTACTGAATTTGTATTCTCCAAAAACACTGAAATATTCAACGCTTCATGTTACAAATGCATATGGTGGCTTAATTGGACAAGCGTCAAGGTGCGCCAGTCTTATAATAGTTTTTGTCAACACATTTTGTCACTCCTTGAAAGTGGTGTCAGGGGGCTTTGCCTTGCTCCGCCTATGTTAAATGGCTTACACAAAAAGCTTGACAATTTAGATCTGCCATCTGTCTCGTATTCTTTTTCTCAATTGAGTGAATTTCCTAGAAGGAGTTTGTCAAAGAATGAGCCTTGAAATTCCAATATGGCCACTTCAAACCAAAATGGCAGACTTCCTTTTCAATTTCAAAACTGGGTCCTTAAGACACATCCACCCAATTTCATGTCGATTGGTGAAACAACAAATTTTTCACTTTCAGAGAATCCTCAACATGATCGTCAAACATCAACACCGTCTTCAACTGATACGCATTTACTAGGGGTGGGAATCTTTGGCTGTCTTTCGGTTTGATTCCGGTTTTTGGGTGTGTGTTTCAATTCAGAATCGATTTTCGATTCAAAATTATTTGATTGGCTGATTTCTGCTTCAATTTATAGATGCACAATAATCCTGATCTACTCCAGTCTAACTCGCTAATGCTAATTAGTGTGCTACTCGCGGCACTTTTATCACTCAAAAGAACGGCTATTCATACCAAACGCTTCAAGAATGTATACAGAGAAGCATCTTATAATAATACTCACCAACATATGCTCTTCCTATGCTGCAAAAAAACGACTTTTATTGGAATAACTTGATGGTGACTTTTTCCTTCTTCTCTCTAATGTGGCACAACTTAAATGTATCACAACATGCAGAACCACACTGCCCCCAAGTGGCCAAATTGTGTACAACATGAGCAGTAAAAATAAAGATGCGCGCACACAAACAAGCGCAAGACGGTATGAAATAATTCAAATAAAATCGATTTCGGGACATTTAAAATCGATTTTGAATCATACTAAATGAGAATCGCAATTCTTATGAGAATTTTTTATTTTTTTTAAATAATAAATCGCCAACAGTTTTCAAAATTTCCTTGCGACAAGAAAATCATTAAAACTGTTGGTGAACGTTTTGCAAATGTTGATTTCTCATCAGGGTTCGTTCAAGGTTACAAGCACTTGCATAGGCTCGTATGTTGGCCCCTCAGTGGAATAGAGACTTTAAATGTTGTAATATTTAAATTATGTGTAGCACATTGAGTTTCCTTGTGTATGAAATGTGCTCTATAAATAAAGCTGCCTTGCATAACAACTGCATGAAATATGGTCTCCGCATCACGCATGGTAACAATGGGCCGTATCTTGCCATTTTGCAAAGATGGGGGGGGAGTACGTTTTGCATAGTATGACTCTAGATGCGATTAAAATTGAAATGACTCCCCACCTCTGGTTTAACCGGACACCTTTCGCACATCTCATTTATTTGAATGTAATAATTAGGACTTTTATCATGAATCTGGGAACTGCTTTTCCTCTTGCGCGTGTCCCTCCATTTCCTCCATTCTTTTATTATTATTATAGGCTTTTTAATGACATCCCTTCACTAGTAAAATGAAAATTATTAGTGGGGGGGGGGGAGAAATCCCTTGAATGAAATGACATTTTAATCCGTAGACCCCCGCAGAAAAAGACTCTCATTGTGGCTGTGAGGTAGTCACGCACGCACGCACGCACGCATGTGTGCGTTGGCACACTGTTGCATATCTACATGTAACACACACAGTGCTGTGCAGTGCTATGAGTTACTAAGCCTAATGAGGCTTTACAAGCCTGCTGCCTTTCACATTTTCTTTCAGATGATGAGGGGATTTGCTCCACAGCCCAGTAAGCGCCCAGGGGGTGGAAGGGGAGGGGTTGGTAGGGTGGCGGACCCCAAAACTCAGGCCAAGTGACAGTTTGCGCCAAGCTCGCCACTTAACTGCAAACAGCTCAAAGCTTTGTTGTTTTTGGTTTCTTCAACCCCCTCGTCTTCTTCTTTATTAGCGGCGTGGTGACAGTACGGCGGCGTCCCGCCGGAGTTAATGGCACGGCACAGGGACGGCACACAGCGTATTGTGAGTCTGTCTCAGGCCCTTAGTTCAATTTTCTGTGTTTATTTATGTAGGTTTTTTTTGTTGTCGTTTTTTGCATTGTCTGCGCCTCCGGTCAGTGGAACATGTCTGAAGTCATTTCATACCAGGGTGATATTTTTGTACCATAGTGTATTACAAAAACAAAAAGGCAATTTTTCAAGCAAAAACATGGAATTTGTCTGGACTCGTACACCAAATCACCGTTTGCATATTCCTTTTGCCTTTTAATCACCAAATTTTTAATCCATTCGAATTGGGTACTAATGCTGCATTTGAGGATGGTCGGAAGTCTGATATATCCGAGTTGTTTGTTTCCCAGTTCCGACTTGAAAGTGTTCGAGGCGAAAGTAAACAACCAAAATGTGGTGGTCAATTGTTTAATTTTGATTCTTAAAACTCATTTTGACCTCTAGCAAACTTACATTCTCACAATTGTGCTTCATTTATGTTTTTATCTTATTTCATAGTCATTCCATACAGTTCAGTAGTTGACCGTATAATTTCATGCCGGGAGATAGCGGCGTACTGTCACGTATGTTGCGTTATGTGAAGTTATGGCGAATATTTATGAATGAAGAAATCTTTTTATACTTGAGTAAATTGTTTTACCATTCACAGTCTGTGTTTCCAGAGTTGCTATTGTAGAGTGACGTCACTTGTAGTCCGTCGGTTCTTTCCCCCCCCCGACTTCTCAAGTGGAATTTCCAAGTTCAAGGGGGGATTCCTGTACACACTTCCTTGAACTCTGAAAAGTCCGACTTCTGACAAACCCCAAATGCAGCACAATTACTTTTGCCGAAAAACACGTCATAGTCCAAACACTGAAAAATCCAATTTGCACATCATGGTAAACGGAGTGCAATTTTTTTTAAGCGCTTCATTATTGTCCAAAGCGCTTTACCAAGCCCGGTATTCACTTTTTTGTAAATATATCAGAGTGTACCAAGACTATATGTGTCAGACTACATAAAAGTTTTCCTTTTTTAGCTTAAAATAACTGACTTTAATCTCCAGCATCACTGGCCAACAGCAGACGCCAGGGTCTTGTTGTTGTTGTTGTTGTTGTTTCCATAACGTTTTATCGCCATCCGTGTCGTCTAACAATGTCTGTCATAGCTAAGTAAGCTAAGTTAGTCTGAAGGATTCATCTCTGGTTCTTTGTCCAACATTGCAAACTCCCTTCCTTGCCTTCCTTATAATAGTTTTGGATTTTTCATTAAATGTATAATAATATTAATAATGATATTATTATTATTAGTATTATTAGTATTATTATTATTATTAGCAAATAAGTTCCTCAATATACATATTCTATTTATATATTTTTGTATATAATAACTATTATAATATGTTTATATTTCTTTTATTTTATTTTATTATCTACTTACGTTCATATCTATGTTTAAGATGCTCCTAAACATGACAGCAACTTCTGGGTTGCTTTTACACTTCTATTGCAGTTTTAAAGACTTTGAATCTGTACTTAAAATGTCACCTGCCCACAAACAATTCACTCACTGGAAAGAGTAGTTTTACTTTATTTTACTTGTATCTATTGTATTGTACATTTTTATTGCAACAGGGATGCACCTGAAAGTGTTGTCGTATGCCACCTTTATTTAAAAAAGAAAAAAAATGGAATAAGTGTGAGGGAAGCCGGGAAGGAGAGCTGAAGGGGAAAAGGTGCAATAGGATGAAATCACATGGAATGAGCTGGACAGGAAATGAGCGATGTGATGATCCAAACGCACAACAAGGGATAGAACAACGTAAGGGCGCACATGGATGGAGGAATCCATATAGGAAATGAGGCATTATGAAGGGACCGGAGGATTGGGGAGGGAGGAAATTATCACAACAGTACACGCCAAGTAAAAGGATAGATAAGGAATAATAAGGGGGATTATGGGGCTCGGAAACGAGTCGAGATCTTATCGCTTGATAAAGTCGAGAGAGGGGAGGAGGGGGACGGCACATTTGGAGGAATCGCAGTGGAAGGGAAAGTATGAACGCCAATATTGACAAAAGATCGAGTCCAAGCAGTCATAATGTTGACCGTTGTCATCTTTGTTTGAACACATTTTCTCATGGAAAGAAAATGGTTACGGAGCGGTATTACTGACACTGGGATTATATTCTCTCGGGTGTTGAATTCAAATGGGCACCGAGATATGCAAAACATTCCTCTGGGTTTGGATGTCAAGGTTTTTTTCATTGTTATAAAATCGACTTGGCCCAACAAGGTTTTTCCTCATATATCCTCGGTTGTTACACAACTGACGGTTGAGATCGACATCCAAGAGAAACATCTGTCAAAGTTGCAGATGTTGGTGTCCCTGTAGTCTGGTGGTCCTTTCATCTCCTATAGCAAGTCCCATTTATGTTCCCTTGGACTGAGTGGCTTGGCTTGGGTTGAGTCTCCATATGTGTATAGTAAACAATGCTAATAATGCTATGCAGGAATGTGGAGACAAGACAATCGTACTTTATGCCACGGACCGGTTCATGGTCGGACAGATATTTCATAGACCGGCAACCATCTGTCATCTATGAACATTCCCACCTGAGTGGGAACTAGGGCTGGGTCTAAAATATCAATATCAAATCGATATTCCTTTTCATAGCCCGATATCGATTCATAAAACCATGAATCATCATGTGCCAAATACCCCCCCAAAGCAGTAAGGTAAGAATTGGACATAAAAACACAAAATGTGGATGCATAATTATGTACTATGGCTGTGTCTCTTATAATACAGGTACATTTGTTTTTACTAATATATTAACCACTGGAACCTTAGTATAAAATCTGCCACAGGAATGTAAATGTGTGATTTGCCAGATTGTTTTTGCCACTTTATTTACATAGTATTGTGGTTGTAATTGATTTTTTTTTCATGTTCAATAACACATGCATCATACATGATTAAGGGATTGGATTCAATTATAAATGTAAATATACATATTTTGACTAATTCACCAAATAAGCGAAAGAAGTTTCTGCTGTTTTGCAGAATTGGTACTTCTGGAAAGTATTCCATATAAAAGTAAAATTGGTACTGCATGAAATTTTTAACTGAATCGAAAATCAATGTGAATCGAATCGAAACGGGCCCTCCTGAATCGAATCAAATTGATTTTGGAAATCTAATTTGATACCCAGCCTTAGCGGGAACGTACATTTTGTGCCATATATGCTCAGTAGCCATTAAACCTATTGAGCGTAGGTCTGGATTGTATCAAATGCAAAATGTGCGTACACTAGTTTGGATTAATTCATAGAAAACCGTGAAGAGGTAGGTGTTCACTGTATGTAGAGATAGCCGAGTAATCTAATCAATAATGTCAATTTTGGCTTCTAACAATCTTAAAACATTGGTCCTAATGTTCCCGACACTGTGAAAGTAACGTGTTGCGTGTGCAGCTAGCATGTGACACGTTTGCGATTTTGCTTCGCTTTATACTGTTTGACACTGCAGTTGGAGTTTCCTGTAAAACTAAACACACAATAAAATGAATTACACGTGTAAATTAAATTAAAATACATGTTTCAGTTAAAAAACAAAAAAAAAAAACAATCGCCAATGCTAAAGTCAACATAAAATTCCATTGACATGCTAACGGAGAAATTGGCATCAACTTGTGGGATATTCTTTCAAATGAGAACGAATATTTATACGCAATGAACAAATGCTAAGTTTTGAAATTGATGAAAAAACATTTTTATTACATGTGATTTCAGTATCAACCAAAATAATTGGGATTTTTTTTTTTCATAATCACCCAAGCCCTAACAGTAGAGGATCAAAATCATCGTAGGGTTTGCCATCGTTCTCTTGTATTTCTTCGCACGGCTTGCCTTTTGGATCTCTCCCGCCTTCCCCCTCGGGCTACACCCGTCTTTTTTTGGCATTCGCGGGATGACGGACCCCGCCGCCATCTGCCGGTATCTTTTTAATTCTAGCCCCGGCACATGTCTCCATCACCTGTCCCACCCTCCCTGTCTGCTCGCCTCTGACCTGTGACCTACGGGGAGTCGCGGATGCGCGCCGCACTTATCGCGGCGGACCAGCTGGCCTCCACCGTCCGTGTTGCGTTCTCGCTTCGGCGCTCACGAGACCGCCGCACAAAGTCGGGAAGGGAAAGGGAATTGTGGTAGGGGGGGCGGTGAAGTAGAGCACAAAGTCCACATGGATGTGTGTGCGCTGTAAGTGTAGATAGCGGGCAGGTTATCGGCCGCTAAGCCTTTAAATGGCACATTTGGATGAAACTCCTCAATGGAAGAAAAACCTCAAAACGTTACAACTGCTTGGCGGCATTCCTGCGATAATTTTCAGCCATCCGTCAACGCCCTTTCCGGATAACACTCCCTCCATCCTGATTCCTTCCTTTGCTGCCTCTTTTTGCATCACCAGGACATGGAAGGGAATTAGTTCTACGCTTAAAATTGCGCAAGAGGACGATGTTTTTCCTGGAATTCTTCGTGAATTCGCCAGCGGATTTAATCAAGTAGATTTAGATTTGAATGAAAGATGGTGTACTTGATATCAAATCAAACTTTATTTATATAGCACCTTTCATACATTCAAATGCAACTTAAAGTGCTGAACAATTAAAACATCCATAATACAATAAAAAGAAAAAGGCAATCGCCCCCATATCCCATGATCGTCCCCACAGACACACATGCAAACCACAACATGGCGGGGCACAGAAGAACCCTGTGAGGAAAGGCACCCAGGAGGAGTTCATCCACATTGAGAGGGATGACGGCCAACCACTATAGGGAGGAATGCCACCCCAGAGACCGCCGGCCCAAAGTGACCTCAGCCCATTCCATACAGACTGAAGCGAGCCACAGCTCCCCGGGGCCAACCATAGTGATGGATGGCAGAACACTAAAAACAAAATTAGGCCAATCGAAACAAGGGTTTGAGATCTATCACTGAATATCTGAGGGGCTGGATACTTTGACTCCTTATTGCCGCTAAACAAAACAAAAAAAAGTACTTCTCTAAAACTTTGACAGATGACATTTCATGAAATAAAAATGTCCAGAGGTATTATTATAGGTCACAAGGTCAAGTTACGAAAATATGCACCAATTTTGGAATCCTTGTTGAATTCCCTTTACAACAATACCTGATTTGTGAAAATTGACCCACTAGTTCCTGAGATACGAGTTGAAATGGTAGCCAAGCCCCTTTTTGCCGAAAAGATTAAAATTCGGCGGGCCATAGCTACCAAAGCCCTGCTCCAATTGACTCCAAATTGTACATTTAGTGTTGTGTCATCGATATTAACAAGTACATGAAGTTTCATTACAATCAAAACCGGTTTGGTTAAATCCACTGGGCGATTTGGCATGCACCAATGCTTTTAATACATTTATTGTATTGCTTATGTTTGTTGAAAAAATACATTGGTAAGACAACCTTGAAAAAAATAGTTGCCTAATAAATCACAATCACAACAGTGAAAGGAAAAAAAAATCACATTTACATTACTTTTCCAAATCTGTCTTTGAAGATGTCAAATTTTAAGGTTTGCTGTAATATTTCCCTCATCCAGTAATTACTGTAAGTTCAACACCAGTTTTTTTTTTCCCACACCAATACTAGTACGAGTATTTACTCTTTGAGTACTCACTCTTACTGGAAGAATACAAAACATTTCACGTTTGAACACTCACTTTAGACCAGGTCAGGATGAGTAGGGATGTGCAAGTATGGGGCTTGGATTTAGAAAAAAAAAAAAAATCAATCATTGTAATTGTCGGCAATGCGATGACCCACTTTGAACAACAGTATCGCGGATATAATCTGAGATGGAATAGCAATAAATGGCTTTAAATGTCACTGAACTCGGTAACATAGCGATTTTCTTTCTGGGGTAATTGATATTAAGTGCATATATGACACCATAATTGGTGTCAATCGCATCACGTGGTAATTGGAGTCAATTATTTAGTAATTGTTGACCACGTGAAGGGCCGATTCGGACAAAGAACCGTCACCGACATAATTTCTGCTAGAATAAACGTCATTACAAATCGGTAAAAGTACATTTCTTTTCTGTGTAATTGGTATTAAGTGTCTGTATCACATGGTAATTGGACTCAATTCTGTCGCATTGTACTTGAGTAGAATAAAAAAAAAAAAAAAACAGCATCACAGATATAATTTGGCATAGCAAAGCTTTGCTTAAAAAAAGATTTTCTTTCAAATGTATGTATTGTAATTGGTGTCAACTGTCTATCAATGTAATTGGAGTCGCTTGCGTTGCACTGTTGAGCTTTTAACACATTGTCAATACATCAAATTTTAATCCAGATTAGTTTCATATGGTTTTCGTGATGAGATGGATATCAACAGAACTTTCAAAGATGACTGAAATGTTCAAGTGTTTCCGCCATTTTCGCAGAAACATTCACGGGCGAATAGCTATTCAGGCATCCAGCCGTCCGTTTTTCTACCGCTCCTTCCGATCAGGGTCATGTGTGAGCTGAAGCCTACCCATCGTGAAAAATCCATTCTGATGTATGTCAAAAGCTGTTGACGGGAGGAAGCATACAAACACACGATTACACCCACGCACTAGCTGAATCATACAACAATAACGTCAACATCTACTTTATTTTGCATGCCACAAAATAATAAAATAAAAGCTGTATTCGGGACTGGAGAGCAACTGATGAGCTTTGAAGAAAATTAATGCGCAACGAATGGACTGTGATGTGTAAACTCTATTGGATGAGAGGTTCTGAACTCCCTTTTCCATGCCACTCTCAGATGGAGGAGAATAAAGCCTCCATGGTGGAGGTCTGCATGGGTGCAGCTCAACTTTTCATAGTCGACGTCATCTTTTGCTTATTTAGAATAGCAAAGTCGTAAAGACTGACTCGACAGTGCCTCTGCTGGTTCCAACCAAGCCGTGGCGGCTCGTGAATTTCAATTGTGGGATTTTAACAGGGACTGAATCTGTCTCTGAATATCACCACGATCACATCGCAACTACTACGCAAAAAACGCAGTTTAAGAGCAAAGCCGTGATTCGTCTATTAAAAATACAAAACATGAAATATTTAAATGTAACATATACTCACTTAGGATGCTGATTTTAAATGTATTAATTAACTCTTTGACTGCCAAAGACGTTTCATGATGATTAGTAAAATTCCAATGAATGAAATGCGATCTTTCATTTCGTAGCCACTTTGTATATGTAGTAAAGGCAAACAATATTCTTTTTGCCTTGAAAGATGAGTTAAAATGCTCAAAAGCGGCTGGCACTGTGGATTTTTTTGTTTTGTTTTTATAACGCCTGGCAGTCAGAGCTAAGGCCAAGACCAGTTAATCGGCCAAATTAGTATTTATTTTTTTTATTATTGTTTAAATCAACAATTGTGATTTTATTTTATTTTTTTACCAACTCCAGTTTTTCATGGTATTTTTAGTTTAATCCTGCTCATTCAATAATTTAGGTTTGAAAGAAAATATTGATTTACAAAAAAAACAAAACAAAACGCTATATTGTTCCCCCCCCCAATGCATTTATTGGGGCCTGACCCATTTACAGGACTGTCTCAAAAAATTAGAATATTGTGATAAAGTCCATTATTTTCTGTAATGCAATTAAATATGCAAAAATGCCATACATTCTGGATTCATTACAAATCAACTGAAATATTGCAAGACTTTTATTGTTTTAATATTGCTGATTATGGCATTTTTTTTTAACGGTCTGAGGAAATATTCTAATATTTTGAGATAGGATATTTGAGTTTTCTTCAGCTGTAAGCCATAAATCAGCAATATTAAAATGAAAGGCTTGCAATAATTCAGTTGATTTGTAATGAATACAGAATGTATGGCATGTTTGCTTATTTAATTGCGTTACAGAAAATAATGGATTTTATCACAATATTCTAATTTTCTGACAGTCCTGTAATTGGCCAATATTAGCTCTTTTGAGAAATCGGCAAAAATATCAGCTGATTGTTGACAAATTATGCTAAGTATTGTTAAATAGTCAAATGTTCTTTCTGTAATTCATACTTTTGTGTTAAATATTAAGGAAGCAAAAAAAAAAAATAGTATTTTTATATTTTTTTTAACTTAATAATTCCACTGATTAATCATTTGTTATTTTATTCTGCCAAGTATCTGAATCAGCCTAAAAAAAAAAAAATCAGCATTTGTATGGCCCTATTTTTAATGTTTAGATCCCTACAGATGCATTTTGGTAGTCAAAATTGGCCAGCAAATTTTGCTCTGACCCACCAATCACCGAGGGCCAGCGTTCTGGCCCTGTGAGGACAAATTTGATTGATGAAACGGTCCCATTCTTTAAAATTGAAGTTACATGAGCTATAGCGCTACTGATGACCGACTGTGTTCATTCCATAACCACGCGCACCATGCGGTGAAGTCAATATGCACCACAATGTTTACCACTCCAAATTAAGGCAGCTAGTAGGCCCTACTTAATGACTCGGCCACTTTGCGCGTGAGATTTAATGGGTATTAAGAAAACAGAATAATAATAGAGGCCACCCCCTCGCATCCAGCAAGAGTCAGATTTCAATCGACCTTCGCTGAGCCTTGCAATGAGCTCGGCAAGGCTCATTAAGGCCGCCGCAAATTTAAGTGCGGCGCCCTTAAGTAACTTGCAGGGAATCAACTCTGACGTAGCGCCTCCGGCCTAACTTTGGAGTCCTCCTGTTTGTTTTAAGTGGACTTAAATCACCACTCGCAACTCCTACAAGTGATGGCAACGACGCCAGGGGTTCGCAAATATTTTGGGTCCCGGGGGACCTTATCATCCAAACGCCAATTAAACAACAACTAGCATGTGAACACCTGAATGGTGTAGGAATTAAATGTTGCCTGTTTTCCAGGAAAAGTTGGGCATTTTTTTGAGAAAAAAAAGTTATGAGGATAAAGTTTTATTTCTCTAAGTTAGTCATAGTAATTTGCTGTTTAATGTTCAAGTAGGGAAGTAAATTAAAAAAATACAACTTTATTCTGGAGAAGTCGCCTTTTATTGAAGGGGGAAAAAAAAAAAGAGCATGAAAAAGAACAAAATACAAAAAACACCCTGTTCAAGTGAAACATCCGTAATCATTATCACTGGTAGAATTTCAAGAGAATAGTCGTGTTTTTCCAAGAACAATTTGCAATATTATGATAATATGCTTAGTTAAAGTTTAATCAGGTAAGAAAGTAATATTTTAATTAGGTAAGAAAGTAATATTTTAACAATTGAATAAAAACACATAGAACTTTAAACATAAAAATCCCGATCGAGAAAAGATTCTCAAACAAGACTACACTGGCCTAAAAAAATAAAATAAATAAATAATAATAATAATAATAATAATAATTACTGGTAAATACGAATATATTACAAAGTTTCAGCAAAAATAATCTGCCAATAGAAAAATTTGACTTGGCAAGATTTCTCAAAATAAGTGAACAAAGCCTCAAATACCCCCCACAGATTTCTTAAAAAAATATATACATATATTAATTCTAGTCTAGAAACCTACATCTATAGAAAGTGTTTCTATTTAAAGGATCTTTGTGCAGTTTGTCACTTTTTTTACTCACGACTGCCACCTCTGGCCCAAAGTATCACTGCAGCGTCTGTGTTAAACTCGTTCATTGTGCGCGTGTGAGTACGTGCACGATCTTAAAGTGACAGCCACAGACATGACTTCAAATGAGGTAAGAAAAACTCAGCCCCTCCCATCACCAAAGAAGCTGTGGAGTGTGTGTGTGTGGGGGTCCGCACACTCTACTATAAAGGGAAGATAAAAGCTGATAGGTGCAGTCAGAGTAAAACAGTCAGGCTTCTTCGTACTCATCTGGGCATTGGTGGAGAATGCATGATGTAGAAAAAGCTTTAACATTACCTTTTAAACGGCACAATGCACCTTTAAGGTTAAACTTACTCATAACCAGAAATAAAATATTTTAATGCCTAAATGCTGATGCAAACTGATCAATTGCAAATGAATTAACGGACCAGTCCTTATAGCTAAGGCAACCCAGTTTGAGAAACACTCATCTACTCTGCGTGTCCTCTCTTGCTCTCTTCCTTGTGTTGCTGACCTCCATGTTGGAGGCGTGTCTATAAATCAGAGTGGCAGAGACATTCCCAGACGGACCACTAAAAGTGACAATCTGATATTCATACGTGCAACATCTCGGCACATAAACACAATTTATCAGCCGCAGATGCAACGCTTGCAGATAGAAAATAAAACCGGCGGCGAGCACCATGAAGGAGGCCTGAAGCAAAAAAAAAAAGGGAAAGTGGTGATGATAAATAAGACCAAAGTGACAAAAGAATAAGAGTTGAAGACAAAAATGTGTTTTCCGTCTTTATTACCATTCATGGCCGAGGACAAACTGTCCTCCAGGTAGCGCTAAAGGCCGTAGCACTTAATAATTCAGCTTAGCTCAGGTGAACTAGAGTATGTTTGTCTTTCTATTATGTTGTTCATTTTAAACAAACAAAAAAAAAAGAGGTTGGAGAACTGCATGAATTACTTTAATGCATCAGACAATAAGATTTATTTGGCTTTCCCAGCTCTGGGAGAGAACGCAACAAATCAACGAGGAGCATTCAGCTAAACAAAGCAATATGAGTGTATTGAGCAAACACAAGAAGAATCAATCACTTATTAAGTACTTTACACAAGAGAGGCAAACTTTTTTTACGCACAATAAAAGCAACAATGATTTAATATTTCATTGCAAACAACTGGGGAAGACATTTTTTAAGGTGGCGAATGAATGTCGTGGACGCACATGAAGGTGATGTCGGGTTGAGTTTTGTTTGGATTCTGCTGGTGACACGAGAGTGAGCTGGCGTAGATGCATTGGCATGGTATTGCCTGATGGGAACATGCTTGGAGTTGAACTTCATAGGCAGTTGGTCAGGTACTGTGCATATGATTACATATAGAGCCCTATTTTCATAGGTAGGCAATTTGGGGACCAAAAGTAGACTATATTTTAGACCAGCTAAAGCAAGGTCTAAGTTGTGGCGCAGATTTGGTGAATTTGATCCCGGTGCAGGCAGACAGATTCTGAGCTCCGCGGACATGTGGTGCATATCATTATTTCATTCCTAAATATGACAGCAGTGTGGGACAATCCCTCTGAACCACTGTACAAATCAATTCATTGAACAAATTATTATAATTAACAATCTTGCATCGACATGCCATATAGACCACGCTGCTCTCTCTGCACTGAATTTAAAGGGAATGAGACATGCTGTCAGTTGCGTTCCCATCTACAACGGTGCAAATGCATACTTTTATCTGCACTTATCTAGTAAAATAGCAAAAGGAATCAAACTCCACCTATGTGCACAGTTCGACTGCACTTTGTGCTAGACCTACACTTGGAAAAAAAAAAGGGGTGGGGGGGAGGGACATCAAAAAAGCAACTTCTATGTTCACCTGCGTTTTTTCTCAGCAGCTATTCTGTGAAATGGTTAATTTCAACTCTTCCCTGATAAAAAAGAAAGGCCAATTTATGTCAAGCAAATATGATTTTATAGCACTTTTTATGAATATTTTTGCGTTGAGTACTATATCGGGCATTTTGGACAGTCACGTGATCATCGTGACGTATCACATGCGTAAAGTACACATTGAATGAATGACAACAAAGACACTCAGGAGGAATTGTCGCGTCCTACGGCGGACATCAAAGGTGGAATTATGCCATAGAACAAAGAAGCACTTCTTTAAAAGCAGTACAGCCATGGAGGACGCGCCAAAGATTTGTTTCCAACCGAAAGCCGGATGAAAGTGGCAGATCCTGCCGCCGGCAAATCGAAGTAGACGGTAAACAGCCGGGTGACTTTTACTCTGCTAGGCTAAGCTACATGTCGTGTGCTCAGCACGCTTTAGCCCACATTAGAAGCGGCCACCAACCACCCCCAAACGGAATGACATGAAACCGGACGTGTTTACTCCGAACAGAATTGGCGCAGTATTTGGGATCGAAGACGTCTTTTTCTTGCACATTATGTCAGCAAATTCCCATTGAAATGAACGAAGATGGCTTCCGGTTACGCACGGGCTACGTCATCACGAACACGTGACCAGGAACATGGTGTTCCACATGGTACGTTCGAAATCTGATATTTGATCGGTTTAAAATAAAATTCAGGGAATAAGATGCCAGAGATATTTGCACTTTTATTCCTTGTACCCAAGGCCTAATCCAATACTGGAAAATGATAAATAAGTGTTGCATCGCTTTAAGATCTGTCCAAGTAATTCTTTGTAACTTTGGTTGCTCTCCCGAGGTGGATAGTCCGCCATAGTTTTTAGCAAAGCTCTTGCAGCCCATTGGTCAGGTCATACTGTCAATTTAAAGAATTAAAACAAGCAATTGTTTTTGCAAATTGCAAATTCATTTAAATATGGTCTCAAAATACTAAATTGGAGACACATCCAATCATTGAATGAGCTAAATAATTGTCAGTGGAGTGTACACACAATGTTGGGGAAGAGCCAACCCAGACCAAGTAAATGATATGCAATGTTTAATATTTGATCAAATGTGTGTTACAGTACTTGAAATTCATGACATCAGAATTGGGCACTTGCTGTGTTGAATAAATTCAACCTATATGTCCTGTGATTGACAGGCCACCAGTCCAGGGTGTGCCCCACCTCTCGCCCAAACTCAGCTGCGATAGGCTCCAGTTATCCATCATCCTAATGAGGAGAAGCGCGATAGAAATGGATGGATGGATAAGTTAGCTGCACTGTGTGCTGTCATTTCCTCATTACATTCTGCAGCACAACAGTACCTCCGAAAGGTCGCTTTCTTAAGGGCCACCTCCTTGTCAGGGCCGTTTTCCTCTTATACAAATGTTATTCAGCTGTGTCACGTCCGGTTTTTAAATACATCTTTTATCCGCGTAGCATCGCCAAGAAAGCTTAGCGGTGATAATAATGAAGGCTGATTAAAGCAAAAGGGCTCCAAGCAAAGGTTGCTGGATTAGAGGCGCTAGGCGCAACGGAATGGAGGGTTCTTAGGTAATAATGCAGTTCAATGGCATAAAATCCAGGGGCTATGGATGGCAGCAGGAATGAAAAAAACAATACGAAGATTTGAGCAAAGGTACTGAGATGCTCCACTTCATTGGGAATTGGACCAAACTTAATAATTTCTTCATTATCATGACCAATGTACTTTTTCAATTGGTAAATACCATTTCTAACAATGATTTGCTTCAAGGCAGCACAAATTCAGGGTGTCTCACAAAAAGTACGCTGGGATAGGGTCCAGCTCATATGTGACACCGAATAAGGACAAGTGTTATGGAAAATGGATCGAAGAATGTATTTGCGTTTGATGTCTACATTTTGGTTCATATTCGTAAACTTCTCGGTGACAAGACAACCACAACAGTCAGATTGTGATCAATTCAGTAGCCAAGAATGAAATGATACCGATTTAATGAGAACATTCACAGGGATCTTTCAGGAGACCTGACAGAAATACTGTACATATGAAAGGAATGCAGTCTACAGAAACAAGACACATATAACATACAGCTGCAAAGAGCTTTTTCTAAAACATGTTGCACAGTTGTACGCTTCAGACTTTGTTTAGGGAGACCATTTTTCTATTCCTTGGATGCTTGGATACATTTGGCAGGCCTAATCTCAATCTGTGAGACATTTTGGACAGTTTTATTATTCTTGAAGAAATACCAGAGACACGAGTAGTCTGTTTGTATATGTAAATACACATTGGTATTGATATATAAACTTTACAAATTACCAGAACTTTTTGTCAGAAGCCTTCATCTTAAACCTTCCCCTCTTGCTTTGTTTTTTTTTTTTTTTTTTTTTTTTTTTTTACCTCGGATCTTTCTTATTTCAGGTTGCATGTAGGCAATCTGTGTTCCCCCAAAAATGGCCAGGGTGCTTGGTTCACAATAATCTGATTGGACATTGCCAAGTGGACATATAGTAAATTCTGCCAGATTCCCTGGAAAATTCTGTCTAAAATCTAAAACTGGTAATGGCATTTGTATTAGAAGCCCAAGTTAGAAGAGGCAAAATTTAAACTCACAAGTACCCACACTGTCGACAGAAGGACTGGATTAAAGCAAAGCTCGACCCAGGAGGGAGAATTCAAGGAAGTGTGCTAACTGATTAAAGTGATGCTCACCAACTTTTTGTGGAAACAGTTTGAGATAGGCGCCGATCTGTTCCTGCCACGTCCCTAGAGGAATGCTTGTGCCTGACCGCGGCGAAATAGCGTGAAAATCTTGGGAAAATATCTTCCCTGAAAAGCAGAAGCTGGTAATGTTGGTCCACAGAGTGTGGGTAGTGGAGGCTAAACTTAAAAACTTGTTTAAACCCACAAACTGCAGCAACAAAGCAGTCACCAGAAGGCTAGGATTAAAGAAAAGCTTGACTCAGATGTGAACGCACAAGGGTGGGAAGACAGGCGCTGGGCTGTGAAAGAGACGCAACGTAGTGCCAACACTTGACTGATTAAAGTGACGGTCGTCAATTTACTTTTTTTATTTTTTTATTTTTTTTATTTTGCGGCTATTGTTTGAGGAAGTTCTTGTTCTTTTCTTGGACGTGATCTTAAAACCAATCAAACACCTAATCAAAGCTTGAGAACCAGGACCTCAGCCTTCCAACATGGTGACCCGACTTGTCTAAATGGGCAAAAGACTCACAGAGCACTCAAACTCTTGACGGGAAGCAGTTCTTGGGCTACGGTTGGGTCTCTGAAACACATGACGTGTAAAACAAGGCGCTATCACCAGAAGAACAAGGTAGAGGTAAATCTTGACACAGATGAGAACGCAGAGGAGGATGACCAATAGAGATCGGGAGAGAATTGGTTATGGATAAACACACAAAAATCCCCACAGACAGACCTAAAAACTTTTGCGTTTAAGGGTTAGTCTCTGATAAACACTTGAGTTTCAATTTACTCTCTGGTAGCTCAGGTATATCTACAGGAGACAGAAGTAAAACTCAACAAAGCCCTGCAAACAAAGCGCTATCACCAAAAGGATGAGATTAAAGCAAATCTCGACACAGGTGGGAGCACACGAGGGAGGCTGCGAGACAGGAACTCGGCTGAGAGACCGAGCGAAACTGAGCGGTGCCGACAGTGGCTGATTAAAGTGACGAGAGGCAGATGAAACTAATTAACTTTCAGTAAGCGTGAACGCAGACATGAGTGGGAGGAACCCTTCCAAATAATAAAACAGCCTAATTAACCTCCAAAATAGTGTTTTGGGTGCAAGCGTTTGTTGTATGAAAAGATGGTGACCAGCAGCGTGTTGTACAGGTTCAAATTGTTGACTCCTGACTTTTAGTTAAAATGCCTTTGAATGCTTTAGCATACAAGGGATTTAAAAAAAATTCTTACTTCCGACTTTTCAGTATGGGGTTGGGTGTGCATCAGTATGGCTTGATTTTTCTTTCTTTTTTTTTCTTTTTTTTTTTTTTGTGGACGTTTCTGTGGTGAATTGTGATGAATTGTTTTACACATGTAGTGTACAGCATATCTTGTGCTACCACTGTACCATGTTTGGAAAGGTGACAATTTTTGTTGCAATTTAAAGAACCGCTTTCCATAAAGGTTCAAATGGCTGTCAGCTTGCAGAATCCTGGGTGACACAAGATACTGGCTGTGTCCCTCTCAGCCCTCGCTTTTGTCACACTCAATCAAACGCTTTTGACCGGAGCACTTGCGACCCGCTGGTCGGCCGCCAAAGGTTTTTCCCAGCAGCGGGCCGATGCGCTGCCAGGTCTTGCTGTTTGCAATTGCAGTTTATGTTTTATTGTCAATACTTTTGATTTGCAAATGTTTTCTTGTGCTCTGCTTATTTTCCAAAGTGGACTCCTCTTCCCTGTTGGGTTACAATGCAAATATTGGTGTTGTGGATTCTGGAACCTACCACGAAAATGTGTGCAAACACATGTTGGCAACTATTTGCTTGCCTTTTTAGCGCCATGACTGCATTGCCTCGTGGAGTCACCACTTGGCACATGCAATTCTTGCACTTTCAGTTTTCTCTGGCAGTCATTTGTTTTTCTTATTTGCCTGACTTGAACAAGATATCATAGCACAGTTGGAAAAGATTGGCAGTGGTGCACATAGCTGATAATATTCTGAGGCGATAGTTTGACTTTTTGGGTCTCATCACGAATGGATCCCCTCACTACATCAATACTGTATTATTTACAAGTACACCCTGAGGTTTAACAGCAGAGCAAAAAATATGGTTCGATATCTACTAGTGGTTGAACTGATTAGTTGACAGACAAGTGCCATGCTATGAAAAGGCACTCGCTGACGCTAGCTGATGAGCAGCTTTAAATCTTTGTCTCAGCCTTGAGCAAATTCACCAAACAGCCTCCATTAATAGTGAAAAGTTGATACTGTGGTGGTCAATCAATAAGCTCTTTATTGTAAACAAAATACAATGGATGTTTTTCTCGATCACAGCCACACTCACAATCCACTTCCTTCCTCCACTGGCCCCACCCCCTGATTCACTCATCCAATCACAAATCAGACATTTTCAAGGTTTCAAAGACTGTTGGACTTTTTAACACTCAACCAATCACTCATGTTGCCACAACTGCAGTTTCGCTAAAATACATTACTGCAAAGTATTCCTTCTTTTGGTAATTCAAAAGAAATATAGGGTATACAATTATTATTTACTGTTGTGTGAAGCAAAGTTCCAACTGTCTGCCAAACCATGAAGGTATCTGCATGTGATTGGATGAGTGAGTGCCTGAATTTGATTAGATGGAGTTGGGGGATGCAGATGTACACAACAAGCAAACGACTGAAAATACTAATGACATTCTCACTATGGCAAAGTTGACTAGACTATACTCACCAGATTAAAATCTGAAGTCATTCAACACCTATTAACAAATACAACTCGCACCTAAAACAAAGTGCTTATCTTTTATGTAAATAAAGTACAAATTTACAAATTACGTCAAAATTAAACTATCAGTAAATTGCCCAAATATGGAAAGATTGTGAAATAAACAAAATGGTCTTTGTAGTTAAGTAAAATAATCTATTTAGGAAAGTGTAACACTAATATATTTTTTTCTTTTGTAGAAATGCAACATTAATTGTTCTTCTTTTTAGGAAACGAATGTTACAGAAAAGTGTGACAGTAACAGTATGAAGAGTGAAGAACTTCAATCTTTTCGTTTTCATAGTTAGCCAAGATCTGAACCTGTAACCTCTGGACTGAGAAACAGACGTGCCAAATTCTCCTCCTCCTTTGTGTTGTGGTTTCATCACATGTTTTTCTTGCCCCTAAGCTTTATCATTACTTGGCTGTTCTTTGTTCAATTGCTCACGTCTTTTTTTTTTTTCTTCCCTTTTTTTTTCCAAAAACATTGCTGATGCTGCTTGACAGCGAGGTCGATAGCCAAGTCTCCAGGATGCAAACTTGGATCGATAAACTAAATATACCCCCAAAAGCTCAGTGCTGCGAAACCAAGAGAAATGTGACAACTTTCTGCGATCGTTTAATTGTTCCCAATGTGTCTTTTGACCCGCTCGTCCATCTGTCTCCTAAAAAAAAAAAGCTTAAATGTGTCACCGGCATCTGCTGGTTCGAGGTCATACAGTGTGAGCTGCACACCGGTCAGTTCTAATTCCTTTGCTGGCACTATAAAGGATGAAATATTGATCCCGGCTTGGACAACTTCTTTTCCTGCTTTGCGTAAATCACCTTGGGATTGACGGGGCCCTGAGACCAGTCACTGTCTGGTTCCATTGACCGCCACTTCCTCGGGAGCTACACCTGAACTCCTCTGTTATGCGGACGCAAAGTACTTATGACTCCTACTTGTGACAAAAGACTGATGAAAGTAGAAGTATAGTACAGTTAGAATATTTTTAGGTAAAACTATGCAGTTGTTGCAATGCAAATGTTTTAACTGTTAATTATATACACTGCCAGTTTTGACTGATCCTGGCAATTCTGGATGTTATCAGGATTAAGATTTGAGAATAATGAAGACACTTCTGGATACATCTTTTTTCTTATTAATCCGGTCTTATTTTGGTAACAGTCTTGTGTTTGAGGTGTACCGGTAAATCTTAAAAAAAAATCTTTTCTGTGTCCTTTTTTTTTACGGGGGCAGACACTTACAGAATGAATGTTACTTGTTGAATATGTATGGCAGAGTGCCATCTTCACACTGCAGGACCTCCAGGCATCAATCTTGTCTTTGTTCCTCCCAAGCCTGCAGACACCCGAGTTAGTCACCTGTGCATATGCAGGTCACAAATCTAACAGCAACAGATGTTTCGCTTATAGTGAGATGATAACCTCCTTTTCTGTACCTAAAGGCTTCTTTGATTCATGTTGGAATGTCACACATGTAGCTGACCTTTTTGTTCACTTTGCTTTTGAAGTTTACAACACTTCAGTCGACTGAAGACTACAAATAATCACCACTCACTTCATACAACCCCCAAAAAACTTCGATGCCCAGAGTGGGTTTCCTGTTTTAAATTACATTGTGCTTGTACTAAGAAAATAAATCAGTTAAAGTAAACATTAAATGGATTGAATGACTAATTGATGATTGATTAAATATCACGCCGTCCTCGGCTGGGACTGAAAAATAACAAGTCTGTTTTTACAAGGGAGTGAAATGTACTGATAACAACATTTTTGAATTGTTACTTCCTACCCATGTAAACAGTTGTTGATGCACCCGCCCCCAAATCTAATGATGATACTGCTGCAGTTTTTCGTATGATTGCATATCTGAGATTGAGCGCGCCTAAGTGATTAGTTTTGCCGCTGCGCACGCTACTCGCATGGAGGCTTATTATCAACGGGAGGGAGGGGAGGCGCACACGGGAGTTTCCAGGCATTCAGTCCTCCGGCTATTTAATTAGGAGGGCGGCGGGGCCCCTCGAGGGCATGGCTCCGTGCCGCAACACACGCAAACACACAACGGCTGCTCGCTAACAAAGTCTGCTGAGTGGCGCCGATTGATCGGAAGCAGTTCAAGATGGCTGTGAAAAGACAAAAGGTGGGCCCAGGAGAGAGGTGAGCTGGAGGGTCGGGCGCGGTAGGAAGAAAAATACAAGATGCTGAAACTGGGTGCAAGTATACCCGTTTTCAACATTTGAACTGATTTTATAAATATGACAGACCCTACACACAGATCAAAATCTGGGGTCCTCAAACTTTCGGGGAGTCTGTGGCCCAGCTCAAGCGTAAATATTGAAACAGGTTTAAGATGTACGATTGTCTGCCCCCAGATACTTTTCAGAGTAGGTCAGAAAAAGAAAAAAAAGAAAATTCAACACACCCCATACCACATGATAATCTGTTAGAGATTTCCAATAATTGGGCCTCTGCTGACAGTGATCACGAAGTACAATAAAATACCGAAATCTGGCCCGCTTATCAGCATGTGTGTAGGATTCTCAAATTTGTTGTCATTGTGCTTTTCGTAGAAATTACTTTCTCTAGACTTCTGACTGGCTAATGTGGATGAAAGTTTACAAAGTCCGGCCCTAGCTCACACATAAGAATTTGTCATCATAGATATTGAACAGGTTTAACATTTCCGATTATCTGCCCACAATCCCTTTCAGAGAAGGTCAGGAAGGAAATCTGACTCTGAACCATGGTTGGGGAATCCAAGTACAGAAAGTAAAAACCCTGAAATAGTTTGCCGTTAGCCACAGGTGCTTTTACTCAACAGGTGGAGATGAGCTCGTTTACCTCAGTTGAGTAGAAGCACCTCGTAGCTGAAGCCGATCTATGGCAGGGTTTTTACTTTTCTGGACTTGGTTTCCCCAACCCAGCTCTTAAGACACCCCGCTCGATAATCACTCAGGAAAAGCTGTCAGAGACCACCCATAATTGAGCCTTTGCTGACTTTGATCACAAGGGAGACAGAAAAAAAAATAATCTAAATTTGACCCGATTTATCAGCGTGTGTGTAATTGCTCCTTTCTCAGAAATGACTGTTTGGACTTCTGACTTGCCAAAGTGGCCTTATGTTCACAGTCAGTCTGTAGTTTGTCCCAGCAGCAGTCAAAAACACTTCTTCTCTGATGAATATTGCGTCGGTGGAATAAGAATGAAGCAGAATAATGAATCAATGTCAGGACTCAGGAAGGTGCCATATTGGGCGAAATCTGTTATCAGCAGTAGACCGGAAGTGTCGTCGAAATTACACTCACGTGTTGCCTGCTAATGCAGCACATTATTGAAATGCTGGTTGACAGATTGTTGAGAGTGATGGATTTAATCATTCAATCCTGTGGCATCGAAAGAGGCTCGGCAAGTTAGCTCAGGTGACTTATGAGAATGCCTCCCTGGAAAGGTTTTCAGGGGCCCTGGGGATGGCCCAGGACACACTTGAGAGTATGTCTCAAGGGATCCTCCCTCAAGAGCTGGACCAAGTGGCTGGAGAGAAGGAAGTCCCTGGCTAAGGTGCTGCCCCAGTAACCTGCCCCCGGATAACCAGAAGGAAATGCATGGATGGTCCTCCGTGCTTAGATGCATACAGTGGTAATCAGAAGAAGCAGAGCAAAGAATAACTTCTTGATGTTAGAGCTCCGCATAAAAGGATCCATAACGGGTCACAATTCAAATTTTTGCCCAGTTGTGGCGTTTTCCTCCTGCTTTACCTGGCACGTCAAAACAACCGCAGAATGACTCAAAGGCGCGTACGGGGACGGCCGCGACAAAAGGGAAAACACACTTAGCCAAAGTGTTGTCGTGGCTGCCTTATGTATCAGGGGAGCAGGAGAAGCATTTGCATAAGTGGGTATTAAACCACGAGCCAGTGGACAGCAGCGATGGCTAAAGTAGATAAGGCTTCCATTCTCCCTCCCGTATGCGTCGAGCACAGGCACTGGCTGTTTATTGCTTTCGGCTGAGATTAAAACTTCCTCTGCATTGTTAAACACAGCCAGACTGTGCCCATACATACGTTAGACGGGTAGCAGGAGACCCTCAAGTTCCTCCATTTGTGTTTGTGTTTCTCTTACCGACTGATGCGTTCAGTGCGGGGGTCTAGCGATGTCAGCGACATTTCCCTTGACTCCACATGCTGTAGAATTTTGCACTGGAAAAGTTTCTAGACTTACCCAAAGCTTGGTACATAAGAATTACAAGAAAGATATTTAACATCAATGATCCTGAGCAGACATTTGGCAAGAGAAGTGACGTACACTTGGGATTGGTTGGCAGTTAATTGCAAGTCACATATAGACAAACAAAGTGTTCTGATAATCACACATTAAGATTTTGTCCCGCCATTGATATCAAAACAAAATTCTCAGAGGCAGAAATCTCGTGTGCTCACATGATCTAAAAAAAACAAAAAAACAGAAAAGAACAGACACTTGTGGATATGTGTCGCTGTTTTTTGAGAGTTTCCGTAGAGGACCAGAGATTGGATCACTGTCAGATAATGACCAAAAAAATAAAAAATCAAGACTTTGGGACAGGCATATTTTTGTTTTATTTACCGTAGCTTCCTTGTTCGTCAGTCTGTGCAATTCTTTGATTGGGCTACATACAGTTTTTGCCACAGTCCACAGAGTCAAATCACTCTGGGAGACTTTGTTTTTCACCACACACACACAAATATTTTTGGTGGTAAATATTGAAGTTTAAATATTTACGATTGTCAGCCTGATTCGTTTTTGACCCGATTAGGCTATATAGACAAATCCACTCTTCACTAGGAGTACACTGATCAATTGGCCGGGATTGTGATTGGCCCCTATTTTTTTCATTTATTTATTTATTATTTAATTTTGGGGGGTCATGATCGGCCAATAAAAAACAACCTTGTGCACTGATCTGATCTCATCTCCCTCTTTAAGAGGTCTGAAAAAATCAGCCACTGTCCTGTTCTGTTGAGATGACTAATAGTCTTGTCATTTTGATTTGAGAAAACTACTTCCTGTGCAGTTAAAATAACCTGTTTGTATTGTTTCCCAGTTATAGTTCAAAGTTTTACAATAAAACAAGATAGGAATATAGGTGTATGCTGCCTATTATAGAAAAAAAAAATGGCGATAAGCAAACATCGGGATTGGCAGATCGAACTTTTTAAAGATCGAGGATCTGTATTGGCTAGAAATGTGTGATCGGTGCACACCTCGGACAAAATCATAATCTAATATAATAATCTTCTAGGACGTAAGATAGTCAGGCATTTGACATTCTTGGTTGGGGAGTGGCAACATCGAGACAAAAACACCAAGCTCGTGATTTTTGTCAAGAGAATTGGGTACACCCGTGACTTGTCGCCAGTCAATCACAGGACCCTTAAAATCTCTTCACAGGTGATGGTGAGCAAGTCAACATCTTTTAAAAGTGTGGTCTTTACATTTCGATCACCCACACAGTTATCCTACATTTTGGGGCAAACTCAGACATCTGTCAACTCCTTACTTAAGTCTCAGTGTGACAACTTTTCAATTATCCCTTCCTCCACCTGTGAGGCTTTTTGGCAGGGATGAAGGAGGGAAACCATGGGAAGGGAGGGCAGGGATTAGAAGTTGACAGAGAGATTCCGCAGTGAAACTGTTCCAACACGTCATCTTTCATTTTAATGACTTCTATCAAGTGTCCTTGAAACCTGCATTTACTCTGATCATCCTCCTTTTATTCCAGCACGAAGGCTGTGATACCTTTTAAGTGCCTGGTCGCGCTTGCACCTCTGCGTGCTCGCCGTTCTGTCAGACTTTTAACAACGTCAGCCAAGCGCTCGCATCTGTTTACAACCGGCGTTGCGTCCCCGCACGGCTATACACACATCATTTTTGCTGCTTTGTCGTTTACGGCCCAAAACGTTTTTATTCTCCGAGCGTTTCCCTTTTGAATCAATTCTTGAGGGTGTTCTCCACGAGCAAACATTTCTTCTGCATTATTGTTGTTGTTCATCTACCATGCTGCATTCCTGCTGTGTTCAGTTGGAATCGCGGCGTCATCAGAGTTTGCCAACAGTGATCATTTAAGACGGATCATGATTACTAGGGCTGTAACAATACGGCAATAATTAGGTTACGCACCTTGGTTTTAAGGCAGTACAGTGAGCAAACAAAATACCAAATCATGAAATTGATGATTTTGTATCGAGAGAGCACGTTTGACATTTAAAATGCAACATAAATACGGTAAATAAACAGCTTCAACCTTTTTTCTTTTTAGGAACGTGAAATATGAATAGTTTGGGATGGGAGTGTAGAAGTCTCGAAAAATGAATTTTTCACAAATCGAAATCGGCTCACTCTACAAACTTGTGCCTTGCCCATGTGTGCCTCGTTGTCCTGTCAGTTTGCTTGTATTTCATCCCCTGGTTTCTTTCACTGTCTCTGTTTTTTTCCATCAGGGTCTGTTCATTGTTGCTTGTTAGATTAGTCTAGTCGCGATATTTTTACTTTTTCTGTGAGTTTATTGTCTGTTACTTTTAGTAGCTTGCTTTTTTGGACATTGTTGATACAATGTTTTTATTCTACAGTGCTGTTTTACATACCTTGTTAACCAAACAACAAAAACAGAGTTCTAGACAGTTATTATAGCATAAAAATACTTGTCTGTCTTCCTTGTTTTCTAAACAGAAGAAAAACGATTATTTATTTTTTTTTTGCAATTTTCTAAAAAGAAATGATTGAAGCTTTTCATAGTTTACTGTTTCATATGTCAGTGCCCCAAATTTCTAAAAGATGATCTAATAGTAAGCCATAGGGTTTTTGTGGGTAGTCGTATAGTTTAACTTAAAAATAATAATGCACTTTCCTAAAAAGAAAAGATATTAGTTGGTACTATGTAACTTAAGTATGACTGAATGTGCATATATATGGTATTTATTGTTTTAAGATATTTCAGAATGTTCTATATTGGAAAATTTGCTGTTAGCAGATTTCATATTTTGCTCTTTATTCCCATGATGCACGGCCCAATCCGAACCTAACCCTAGCTTTAAAAGCATAGTACGCACCCAACTGTGATGTATTTATTTATATATTTATTTATTTTTTTTAATATCCACTGTATGATAAGAGATAACAAAGATGACATTCTCTCTCTCTCTCTCTCTCTCTGTTTACCCGCTAGTGGAGACCACCTCTTTAACAAAGTCACGCTATGGTTGTTTTGGTCGGCGCTCCAATTGGGATTCTGGTGTCCTCAAAGGATCCGGAGAAGGGAAATAAACAAACCGCAGTTTCTTTTGCCCTTTCTTTCTCCTTGCACACGGATCAGTGGTACACATTGGGATCTTTCAAATCGTAGCTGTTGTTATTTTTGCGTTTATGCGTGTCTTATTCTCTGTTGGTATTGACAAGCATGTTAGAATGCGTTGGACAAGTAACCTTGCCCAGCGATCTCTCCATTTGGAAAGTCGACCGTCACTTTTGTATGCATTGTAAGTAAAGTCTGTGAGTGAGCGTGTACCGATCTGTCAGTCTGACATACTAGCATGCAATTTACATTTGAAAGCAGTTCCCGGGTGACTTAAGATGTCTGTACCTTTTTTTATTTTTGTCAAAATACACCAGGGATCAGGGATTACACTACACCTTAACCTGATAATTTTTGTTTATCGCTGGGATTCAGCCTGTTTTTAGGCCCTCTAATATGTGGAACCAATGCAGTGTGGTCACATTGGAACTGAAGTGGACTAAGACCAGTCCTCTTATTTGGAGCACGTCAGTATTTGCACAATATTGTCCCCCCTTTGATCAAATGAATGTCACGATAAGACCAGTGTGTGTTTGAACCAAATCAAACTTGGCATGTGTGAACACAGTCTTACTGTGTAAAAAGGAACTGAATCCGGTTCATGTTTGCAAACCCATAAACGGATTCAGACCAGGAAAAGTAGGACTGGGCGATTATGGCCTTCAGATAAAACATTCAGCTAATGATTTTGTTAACACGATCCTTAATGAATTAACATTTTACGTGTCCAACAAATTAACATCATAAAATGAATCGATAAATTCAGGTTGAAAGTTTCAAGCCTGCCCACAAATCTCTACTTTTGCAACCTATAAATGGCCACAATGGCTTGGGCACTGTTCAGCACGATTGACTCTGAACTGCATTGACTGGCATATTTGGTAATGGAAAGCATCCAACAGTGATGTCAGTTGTGTACGCAGTTGACTTCATCCCTGTGGGCCAGATGCATCCATCAATTTTTAGCCTCTTGTTTATCTGAGTCTCCACTGTAATTTGCATTTTTCTTTACAACATGCAGCAAAAAAAGTCACATTCCCCCTGCTTGCTACTACCAACAACAACACAAAAAAAAATCCCCATAGCACATGTCACCACATCCAGCAAGTCAAGGCTAATAATGTCTGCGCAGAGGATAGAATAGTGACAGTGCTTCACACCAACGCAGACACCACAGGTACACTTGGCAAAAGCCACAAGCTGAATGTGTTTCGATTATTAATGAGGTCAACTTTTTTAAAATGTGGTTTGTACACAGAAGCACAACAGATTGTCTTGGTGAAGAATTACATTATGAAGTCCTTTTTACAAGGGAAGAAAATACAAGAGAGAAAAATCTGTCATATTTCTAAGGTCGGGATCTCAGTGTCGTCTCCAAGTACGGATTCTAATTAGCCTCTGCACAACACGAAGGGCTTGACGCTTGCTTAAGGGAAAAATGGACCTCCACTAAGGCACATTTTTAGGCTGCTTGCGAGAAAAGTTGCAACATTTGAATATGAGTCATGGTAGTGTACTAAAGAGAAGGAAAAATTGCACTGAACTGGATATCCTCGGATTGTAATAATAATAACAATAATGTTGATTTATGTGGCTACTTTCAAGGGCCCCAAGGATGATTAACAATACTTGTGGGGGGATGAAAATGTATCTACATACAATATCTGTATGTGTGTTTATGTTATTGGATGTATGCTTTGGTGAACAGATGGTGCTTGAGGAGTTTTTAAAAACTGTTCAGGGAGCATCACTGATTTTAGTAGGAATAGAGTTCCAGAGGTGGGGGCCTGCAGCACTGGCAAGTTTATTTGTATAGTACCTTAAAGGTAAATCCAAATAGCGTTTTACAGAGCCTGAAGCCTAACATAAAAGCAAGATAAATGTATCACACAGGTGCAGATACAGAATGCAAAGTGGCTAATAGTACTTACTCCCACCGCAGCTGTCCAGGACCTTGCTCAGCACCCCCATATAGAATTCAGTTGCAGTAGTCCAGACGAGAAATGATTAGGGCTTGAATGACAGAGTCAATGAGAGACTGCTGGAGTCTGAAAAATGTGGAAGAAGGCTGACTTGTTGATGGATTTGATGTGGGTTTGGTCCAATAATTTGGATTCTAGAATAATCCTGAGGTTGCCTACTTGAGGACGAAGGGGGGAAGCCGTCAATGCTAATGGTCTGAATGCGTGTTCGCCAAACGTGACCTTGAAAAGGCCTCTTAAAAACTGGAAATGCGCCAAACGTTCAGGTATTCCCAAACAGCACAAGTAATGTCGTGCGCACGGGGCCATCAAAACTACAGCGAAAAGCGTAGACCATAAAGTGTGGTCTAAATGTGGTTCATTAGAGGCGCACAGACCATTGAATAAGGAATGGGATTGCCGACGGGAGCCAGTGGAGCAATGCCAAGGCTACCTGCATTCTAATATACCGTTTGTGCCCAGCTGTAACGAGGTTTCCAGCCAGACTCCCGTTAACGTGTATTGCCTTAGCGCTCATTTCCTCTTGATATGCTACTTTACATTCAAGTTAGCTTAGCGGTTCGCATGGATTATCTGTCGTCTCCTGCCCTTCCTTGCTGGTGGTATTGCATGTTTATTTACTCCCCCTAAGTCGATAATGTAACCATAATGATACTTGTAATATGTGCAGCTTATTATTTATGAACTTCAACTATGGTGGCTGATTGTCAAGTTAAATGCACCACCATAATCACATGTTACTGTGCTACTATGTTCTATGCTCTGTACTATGTTCTATGTTCTACTGTATGTTTGGTGTGAGACGTTATGGGTGTTGTCGTTTGTAATGACTGCAATTGTAATAACTTGTATTTGCCATTATGGACTCAAGCCATGGTAGCTAGCCAGCCAGCTACTTGTAGCAAGTTAGCTTAGCAATTAGCATTGTCTTGGCAGATTGTGAAGATGGGTAATGACTTGGCAAGTTTGGCCTACCTCACCAAACAGTGATGCGAATGGAAATAGCTATCTTGAATCGTTAGCGTCAGATCAACTTCCACCACTGCCAATATTGATCCGGAACTTTCTCTGCATTATCTTGAGAAATTTACCACCCTGCTTTCTGCGGCGTAGCCTATCTCCTGGGATGTTTGATCATGCATGTTCTCAGCTGTTGAACCAACATTAACTACTTTGTGCGAAACAGAGCGCGAAAATATTGGACAGTAATTTCTGGACTCGGCCACGATCGTTTATTTACATCTAACCACCAAATCCTGAAATCAATTCAAATGTGTTACTAATTGTACTTTGAAGAACACCCACAATGTTTCCTTTTTAGTTTAAAATAATTTATTTTAAGCTTCAGGATCCCTCTTCGTACATGAGCCAATATATATATTTTTTCCAGCTTTTGTTTTGTTGTAAATCCATCAGTTTCATCCATCCATGTCATACCTGTTGTACCAGCTAGCTAGCTCTAAGCTAACATAGGAAGGTTCGTCTGTCTGGTCCAGCGTCCAAGTTTCCAAACTCTACTACTAGGATGGCATTAGTGGCCAGAAGCGAAGTCACAACAAAGTTGTTGATACATTTAGATGGGCTTTATTGACTGACTAATTAACGGTTTAATATAATGCTCATTAGCTGAAAAACATTACCTTACATCTAATAACGTGTAAGCTGTATGTTGCCATGCACTCATTTCTGTGACACTCGTACACACAATATGCTATGATTCTGACAGTTCTGATTTGGCTTTCTTTCTGAACGGCCAATTGATTTCTCAATTTGAGTCATCTCCGATTCAAGCACAGCCCTAATGGATAGGCAAGAAATGTTTGTTTGTTTGTTTTTATTTTATTTTTTCAGCAAATAGTTTTGTTCTACAAAAAAAAAAAAAATGTGAGTTGGCTTTACAAATATGTGAATTGCTGTGAATTGTTTTCTGTTCCGTCAAAAGTACTTGACCATGAAATCTTCAGGCCAAAGAGTGAGCAGACTCCCAAAGTTGTATGCGGCTCGAAATACAAGAGCCGCTTCCCTTTTTGAATGTGAGAGATGTCATCTTTCCAGATTTCTTGGCCGAGCACAGTGGGACTGCATCCAGACTCATTCCCATCTTTCTTCTCCCTTATCAAGCCTTGTCCTCTGCCTCCTCTTGTTTCTCCATCGCCTTTGTTGTTACTCCATTCTCCTCGCGCTCTTGCTCTCTCAGTGCCCGCCTGCTATTCAATTTTTTTTTTTTTTTTTTGGTTTTATAGTGCTCGCCCTCTCTCGTTTCCTATTATCGCTTCGCTGCTGCTCATTTCCCCACCTGCATGGGATGGCTGCTGAGAGCCCGCGGAGGGCCGGCCGCGAGTAATGCCTTCCTCTTTTTCCCAGAGTAATGTAGCCACACCATGACAGGCTGGGAAATGGAAATCACTGTTCACTGTCGTGCTCATGATTCTCTTTCGTTCTCCTTTAGCGTTTCTGCTTAGCATTTATGACACCATGCTGTGGGACTATTTTTAGTCCCTGTAAAAAGCTGACCACCAGACGTACAGAGTAGCAGAGTATCTCTATTGTGACTGCAGATGGGATTGGGTAATTTTTTTTTTTTTTTTTGGCCCGAGCAGGAAATCTGTTTGCTGCCTCTGCCATTGTGGTTTTTATGATTATTGTTTTGACTTTATGTACTTCAATGAGTCCTCAGGGAAATTCTTTTTGCCACCATAATCGGGGGGATGTCGAACAGGGTCACCTACAGGAGTGGAGGGTTTGGTCACATTGGTTCAAACAATCCTCTCTCGACCAGTCTTGCTCTCCAAACTGCTACCCTTCAACCCCTGACCCATGATTTGGAATTGGATTAGTCTTGTGGTTATTTTGAAGATTATGGTCCAGTTTTAGGGTAGGGGATGGCCATTGAAAATGGTGTTCCAAAAAAAAAAAAAGTTGATGTTCCAAAAAAGGGGTCAAATTGGGCTTCCAATGTGCTTCCACCTTCCAGTTTTGTATTCTTTTACATTGTAATTGTCATTGAAAATCTGGAAGTTCCAAGTTTTCGCTCTGCACTATATTAGGGTTTCAAATTTTAAATCCAGCCATGCAGTTGTGAATAGTCAACACTTGGTGGTAGTATTGCTCCATGGATTTTTTTTTGGGGGGGGGCGGGGGGCTAAACCGGAAGTGGCAATAAGGAAGGAAGGAAGGTCGTAGCGCGACGGGACCAACACCGTTGGAAAGCTCGTGTTCCGGGCAGTCTGGGTATGTGGGTGTGGTTTGGCTGAGGGCCCTCCTTCGATTGGCCAATTTTTAGAAGCGTCCCCGGGACCGGGGACCAGGACAGGTGGATAGAGGGCTCAGAGACGAGTCCAACGGTGCCCTCATGTTCCCGGAAAGACGTCCGGTTCCGGAGATATAATCGATAAAATACCTCCAGGGGACAGGGACTTCCGGTACCTTTACACGGGAATAGTGCTTGATTTTCGGGTACACTTTGTGGGACGTATACCCCGCCTCTATCTCCGGAACGGAAGGTCGCACAGCGATGGGCCATATACCGTTGAAAAGCTCTCGACCTCAGCTATCGATCTACAGTCCGATCTACAGTCCGGAGTGGCTCCGAGCCTTCTATTAATTTCTAAAGGTGTTGGGGTCCAGACGCCCAAAAGGTCCGATAGTCCCCCTCGGGCTGAGTCCAGGGATGTCTTTATCTCCCTGGAAGGCCCTACCGTTCGGGAGATACGCCCAAAGTTGTCTCCAAAAACACAATTTTCGGTCTCAGGGGACTATAACTAGTGTAAGAGGATTTATTTTCATATTATTATATGTATTTGTTGGGGTCTATTTTGTTTTGATTTGGGGGGACCGGAACTACATTGTGGGAGATGAGCGTGTGGCGCGGAAGGATACAGAGAGAGAAAAAGGAGGGGGAACGATTGTGAGGGAAGTTGAATTAAAACGAGACGAGGAAATAAAGTGAAAGCTGGAGCTATTCCCTCTCCGACTGTTTCTTTCCACGACCTCCATTTGGAGCGATCCACAAACACTTGTCTTCACAAAGATCCTGTGTTACACTAGTGTTTTTAGTTCCAGAAAAATGTAAAAAAAAAAAAAAAAAAAAATCAGCCTCGGGGTTGTGGGTTGGATACCCCAGGACCCGGGTGCCTGCCCCCAGGAGCCTGGATCCATTTCGGGCAAGTCAAAGTCGTAATTCTGTCAAAAATCACCTCCAGAAGTCGTAATTCTATTCGAAAATGGACCTCCAGAAGTCGTAATTCTGTTAAAAATGACCTCCAGAAATAGTAATTCTATTAAAAATGACCTCCAGAAATCGTTATTCTGTCAAAAATCACCTCCATAAGTCATAATTCTGTTAAAAAATTGACCTCCAGAAGTCGTAATTCAGTTAAAAATGACCTCCAGAAATAGTAATTCTGTTAAAAATAACCTCCAGAAATCGTTATTCTGTTAAAAATCACCTCCATAAGTCATAATTCTGTTAATAAATTGCCCTCCGGAAATCATAATTCTGTTAAAAATGACCTCGAGAAATTGTTATTCTGTCAAAAATCACCCCCAAAAGTCATAATTCTGTTCAAAAATGGACCTCCAGAAATCGTAATTCTGTTAAAAATGACCTCCAGAAATCGTTATTCTGTCAAAAATCACCTCCCCGGATAGGCTGCAGCATCCCCAGGGGAAAGGAGATCCAGGATCCCCGGGCCTCCGGGGACCTCCAGAAATCGTAATTCTGTTAAAAATGCTTCCCGAGCTACGCTGCAGCATCCCCAGGGGAAAGGAGATCCAGGATCCCCGGGCCTCCGGGGACTTCCAGAAATCGTAATTCTGTTAAAAATGCTTCTAAGGTGTAGCCTCCCTGGGGTAAAAAGATCCAGGATCCCCGGGCCTCCGGGGACCTCCAGAAATCGTAATTCTGTTAAAAATGCTTCCCCGGCTAAGGTGTAGCCTCCCTGGGGTAAAAAGATCCAGGATCCCCGGCCTTACAGGAACCGGGAAACTGTGGATAATGTTTGACCGACCAAGGTGTAGCCTCCCTGGGGTAAAGAGCTCCAGGAATCCCCGGTCCCAATGTGCTCCTGGTAACCCGGAGGGAGATGTGCCCCTGGTAACCAGAAGGAAAAAGTTCCTCCTGGTAAAAATTCCTCCTGGTAACCCGGAGGAAAAAGTCCCCCTGGTAACCCGGGAGAAATGTTTTTTTCGGCGCGTCGGGGCTGAAACCTAATAACTTTAACCCAAATTGACCCGCTACTCCACCTTAGACAAAGACCGAAGGCCCGCGGAGCGGGCCGGAGGCCGGCCTGGAGCCCCGTCCTGCGGGGCAAAGGGGAGGAAACCGGGACCTCCGTGACTTTACCCGGAAATTGTGCTCCATTTCTGGATACAGGTTAGGCTGATGTTGACCCCCCCTGTATCCGGGGAAGGGAAGGTCGCACCGGGACCAACCATACACTGTTGGAAAGGTCTCGGCAGTGGGGTTCCGGTGACGTTCTCCGTTTCCCCGGTTCCGGAGATACCGGCCAAAGAGTGGAGGAGTACAAATTGGGGTCCCACTTAAACCCGATTTTCTTAGGAGCGGTAGGTCGGACGGACCTGGGCCATGCACCGTTGGAAAGGTCTGGTTCTCCCGGTTCCGGAGATGTGCTTCTCCCTACCTACCGTTCCGGAGATACGAAAAATAGGCTCCCAAGCGCCACCCTGTGGTGTGATTAATATTGCATGTAGTCAGATCGGTAAGAAATTCATAATGTAGGTCAAGTAGGCCCCCAGGACCCCAAATGTGAAGGAAGTTTTTCAATATTTCATGTAGGGAAATTAAAAATAAAAATAAAAACCAACTTCCAAAAATTTCTTCCAATTTCCAAAAAGTGTCGAGGGAGCCACTAATTAGGTTTGGGTTAAGGTCATGTTTATATTAGGGTTTAGAGTCTTGCGCCAGTCTGTGTTAGGAACATAGAACCTATGAAGCGACCCCCTGTATTTATTTTTTTTTCCTGATGGATGAAACACCGCTTGTGTTTGGGGGATGTTTATTTTGGGTTCAGGGTTTGGGCTAGATTTAGTATCAAAGTTTGACTTTCAAGGAATCTGGTTTGTTGGGGTTGGGTTCAGGTTTTCGGTTAGGTTTTAGTGTTCTGATTCTGGTTTGTGCTAGGGGTTAGAACAATAGCATCTATGAAAATATGACCCAATTTATTTTCATAATGGATTCAATTCTAGTGTAAATTGGTGTCTGCGTTTCAGGGTTAACGTTTTGATTAAGGTTTTGCGTTTTGGTTTGGATAAAGCGGTTAGGGTTAGAACAAGGGCGTCTAGGAAGTTAGTACTTGTTTGTTTTTTCCTGATGAGGAAAATGGAGTCAACTGTGGGGAGTGGACTTATTTAAATTAATATGAAGCGGGAATGTCACTGTTTAATGAAAGCTGTTACTCTTGCTTGTCGAACAAGACAAAGAAGCTGATCTCCTGGTTTATGCATTTTCTTTCTTTCTTTCTTTTTTTTTTTCCATCCGACTGAGCAAACGGATCGGTACCAAGGCAGCCAGGCATCGACCGCCTTATGTTCAATAATGAAAGATGTGTGAAGTCCTGATCCGTAATTGTCATTTTATCTCCTGGCCATCTTTCGGAATTCCATCTTTGCTGCACATCTTTGGGGGGGCATTTTTCCAGACGCCCCCTCTTAGCTCAGACGCTTAAACTGATTCTAAGCATACTTCCTAGCTTCCATTTACCTCCCAGACGTATCCCCACCTGCCAGTGTCATCCCCCCCACTCTTTTTTTTTTTTTTTTATTTTTTTTTTTTTTTTTTCCCTCTCAGCTTTTTAAACATGAGGACACGCTCGCCAAAGACATTGATTTCTCTGCCTCCCTCTCCAAACCTGACGGATGGCCCAGAGCGTACCACCCCCCTCCCACTTCTGAGCGGCCTCCTTACAAATGTCAGCTTGCGGTAGCGGCCGGGAGACGGTAAGAGGAATGGCTGCTGTTGGCGTCGAATAAGGATTGAGTGTGATGCAAAGATTGCAGTCGGGAGGAGGCTCTCACTTTGTCAGAACACTCCAGGAAGTGTGAGTGACAGGAGCAAGTGGGCCGACAGTATCATAACGTGCTGCATCATCTTTACGTTTGAATGGTTGTCTCGGATGTGAAACGTTGGAGATTGCTCTGAAACGATTCAAAAGCTTCTTTTTGAGACCACAAATCGAGCACAGTAATGCTTTTGGCTGTGTTGTGGTTGACCTACCATGGTCCACCTATATCACAAATTTACAATATGTTTAAAAGTTTGCTTAAATAAGTTTCAGTGTGAAGGGTAGTTTTCTTTATGCGGGTCTGGATCACAAGGGAGTCACTGTTGTGACTTACACAGTTTGTTTCGTCAATTACTTATTTACAGTTACTCTTCTGTTTCTTCTTCCTTCCTTCCTTCTACGTAACAAATCAAGTTTTCATACTTGAATTCATGCTTTTGTATGTGCTGCTGTTTTGGTTAGCAACAATGTTATTTAATATCGGTGTGTAATAAAATAGCGTCTATTAACTGAGATAATTATCACCGCTTCCTTGTTTTTCTTGATGGGATCAACAAATGATTCGATATTACTAGGGCTGGGTTTACACAATCGAATAATTGACACCGAATCCATTTTCTTTTTCGAGCCTGATATCGATTCATAAAACCATGAATAAATTCTTTGAATCTCTTTCCCATACACTCATAAGAAAATAGAATTTTAAAGTGCACATTTTTTCCATTTTTTTGTGTCTTCCTGTTTTATTGAAACGTACTATTCACATCAATTTAAAAGTATTTTCCAATATTTGTGAAAACCCCCCCGACTTTTTGCACTTTAAGACAATTCAGAATGTATTTAACCATTTACTGGCTGTACAAAATTTAATTTGGAATTTAATGTTTGTGGTAGGGCTGTGCAATCAATCGAAATTCAATTACAACTTCAGTTATTACACTTCACAATTACAAAATCAACATAATCGTAAAAAAAAGATTAATACTAATTTTTGAGTTGTGTAAATTTATACATTTGCACCTTTTTTAAATTTTAAATTAACTAATTTAATAAATTTTGTTTCATCCAAAAGGAACTTGCATAATTAGTGTTTCAAATAATTTAATTTGTCTTAATATTTTTTATTTGTTGTTTACGTTTAAACATTTTCTTGTTTTGTACCAAAAAAAATCATCCTACTAAATAGTGCACATGCTACACTCCAACTTCAAGTTTTTGTCAACATAAATAAATAAATAAATAAATAAATAAATATTCATTAATATATATTATTATAAATTCTGTTTGGTCCAAAAGGAATTTACATAATTAGTGTTTCTATTTTTTTAATTGGTCTTAATATTTTTAAATGTGTGAACATTTTCTTGTTTTATACCAAAAAATAAATAATCGTATGAATAATCATGATTTCAATTGCTGCCAAAAATAATAGTGATTTATTATTTTTTCCATAATTGAGCAGCCCTAGTTTGTGGAGTTTTTTAATCATGTCCTTGTTGAAAGTGCTATATAAATAAAGATGACTTGACTTGACTTGACTTGACTTGATAATCTAAGACAAATGGTTGTTCCTTAATTTATCGGATTAAAGTGAAGTGAATCGAATCGATTTGAGGAAATTAGAATCAATACCCAGCCCTCGATATTACGAGACCCAAGATAGACTGGCTCGGTAGGTGCTGCTATTTTAGTTAGCAATTCAACTATTTAACCTCTGTATGTGAACAATAGCTGCTATGAACTGAGACGATTCAAGAATTTACAAAGCATTCTGTCTTCCAGATGTGTATAAATACGATTCCCCACAACAAAGACATGGACGCGCACAAAATAGCGACCATGCGTTAGTCTACTGACAACGCTCATTTGCGAATGACAAGATGAAGCGCTGATTTATTTATATTCCGCTTTGTGCACTATAACAAGCTGAGAGGCAGATTAGTGTACTATTGACAAACAATTGCTCGAAAGTGAGTCATTGTTGACGTTTAAACACTTGAGTTTGTTGCGGACGTACGTGCCAGCCGGCGCAACGGGGCGTCCAATTTCACGCGTGACAAAAAAAAAAAAGTAAGCTTCAAAAGGAATACCACCGATAGCGAGAGCAGCGTATAATCGCTAACATAATACCAACTCACGCGTGCTCATGCATATTATAAGCAGTGTTGGCATAATCTGCTGCTGCTTCGGCAAACGCTTACGCGCGCACACACACACACACACACACACACACGTTTATTGTACATGGATGCATGAGTACACACATTCCCGCTATTTATTATTTTGATACTCTTCATTTTTTGGGAGGGTATATTATTAATAATTCATCCCTTTTGGAAGCCTGTTGTAAATAGCATCCCGGGAGATTAATACGAAATGTAACCCACTTACTTCCTGGACCATCTCCCATGATGCACCTGTTCCCCATTTACTATGCAGTGGGAGGGGTGTCCAGCCAGCTCCCGTGACCTAAAGTGGAGTTAATTAAACGGTGCGCGTTAATCACTACGGAGTCGTTAATCTGGACGTGATTATCTATGATATTTTGTGAGTGATGTGATCCTCTTTAGCTGAGAGGACTCGCACACATACACGCACACGTGCACTCGCACACATGCTGCGAAGCCAATTTGCATTTGCTGACAAGCCAGCGCTAGCCGCTCTTTGATGCCCTTTACACGTTTCAATCAGCATCAATCAACGTTTACTATGGGAGCTCTTCATTTTTTGATTGCGAGCGAAACATGCAGAGAGGGGTGGTGATAAAGAGGCAAGTGTGGTTGGGTGGGGGTGGGGGCGGGGGGGGCCTCGTTTACAGATTGGCGGCCATTACTCTTCATTTTGTCAGAAGGGGGCAGGGCCAAATGTCACCGGGCAACGGAAACTTTGCTTGAACGTGAGCCATGCAGATGATGCTGCTAATGAACGATATTTCCACACTAAATATGGGATGATAACCAGTTTCAGGCATACCATGGTTTTAAAAAGCAGTTTCAAAAAGTGTAATGAGATTTAGGGGTTGTGGGGAGGTGTTTGGGGTTGGTGGATTTTTTTTTGTTTGTTTTTTGCCAAGCATCACAGTTTGGTAGAGAGAGGATGTGTAAAACGTCTGTCAGGACGGGAAGAATGTAACGATATCCAAACATCACGCTATGAACCTCATGATACGATAATAATGATCACTATTTTGTAAGGATGTTAGCGAAATGAAAAATGCTCACAATACTACTATTACTACTACTATTTATTTTGTATAGCGCTTTTCAAAATACTCAGATGCTTAAATGGATACTTGAGTCATTGAGCCATTTTCAGCAGTAAAAAGTTAATATTTTTTCTATAATTAATGTCGTAACTTAAGTAGGTAACGTAGGTAACGACCAATCATGACTCAGTTTACTGACCAAACCCAGAAAACAGGTGAGCCATGATTGGTCGTTGCCTACTTCCTCAGCACAGGTGATGTCATCATCAGTCGACAGCAAGTAGAAAAAATTACTTTTTAAAGGTATTAATTGTACATGAAAAAATAATTAAGTTATCAAATTCATTCTGGACAAAATATTCACTTTTCACTGCTGGAAATTGTTCAATGAGTCAAAAGTATCCCTCTAACAGGTAGTCCAAAAAAAAAAAAAATCGAGGACAATAATAAAATCAGTACAAAAAGCTTACAAAAAAAAGGTCCAAAACACAAAATCATTACGTAAAATAAAATCATTGCAAAACTAAACATTCATAATACTAAACATACTGTATACTACTGTATTAAAAACTCATGATGTTGTGTAAAAAAGAAAAAAGAAAAAAAGGCTTATTGTTGGGGGGACAAAATTGTGTTTTTGTACATAGCAGTAGTGAGTCGGCCGCTCCTCATTTTTATTGTCATGTATTCCTATTGTCTGTGGCGCAAAGCGTCATGTCATTCACAATGTTTGAATGTGTTCGGCTGATGCTGGCAAAGTCATGTTGTTGAATTTGTGGAGGAACTCAAAAATGTTTTGTTCCGCTTCATCTGGCGATTTAATGTGGATGTTACTCAACGTATACATGGCCAAAACATGCCTAATTAAAAATAAGGGCAGTGGTTTTCCTGAAACGGCACCTTCCAGCGTTATGTAAACAGTCTCTTCGAGGCTCTCCGAAGTTGTAAATTTGTTTTGCTTCAAGTCAGTGCTTTAATGTGAGCATCTATTTTTAATGAGCTCAAACTCGAGGAGAAGGTAGTTAATCTTGTTCTGGTTTTGGTTAGCATAAGCTAAAGGCATAGGTTAGGATTCCTGTTCAAGTTGGGTTAGTGATTCAGTTTGCAAACTATAATTACAACAAGAGGGATGCTTTGTAAATTTGTAATAAGCAGTTGGTAAGCCTCACAACAGTTCACTATTTGGTTAGTAAACGATTGCTACTCTACTATGAGGGCAAACTAGCAGAACAAAATATTTGGCGTCAACAAAGTGCCAACAAACTAATTAATAGACAATGTGAGGCCTTGAGCAAAATTCTTACATGCACTTTATTATCAATTCTGGGAGTGGGAATTGAGTCCACCTCAGGTAAGAGTACTTCAACCATACAAAATGGTAGTGAACTTAGATAACATTTCATGCCCGTTTTTTGCTCCACACTCGTGGACGTAATTGTGCAGCGCACGTTTACATGCGTACTCGCATACAGTCAACATCCAGCAGCTGATAAGCTTCCATCTAATCCCTTTATTTAGCTGGGAAATGGCAATCGCTTCTTCCCCCGCTCTATATGGGCCACCCTTTGCGCCTTTTGTTGATGATAACACCAAGTTATTTCCCACCACTGCGAACTCCTCCAATTATACCCGCTGGCTAGAAGCCTTTAATAGCAGATAAGTGATTAGGACCTAATGCAGAGATTTGCCCCATTTGCTTGATGCCGCAATTAATACGGAAGCAGAGGTACCAGAAAGCCAGATTAGAGACTTAATTTTCCCCGTGTCCCAAAGGGAGGCGGCCAAATGGCCAATGATGGTTGTTGTGATTACATTTCTGTCGAAATGGGGGGTCTTGTGACTGCCCGGGAAACTTAATTTATCATCAGGAGGTCGGCCAACTTTCCCCACCTGGCGGTGCAAAAACAAGGTATCGCAAATAACTGCCATTGGCGTTTTGGGGATTTTTTTTTTCAGTTATTTCGAAAGAAGTTTCAGGATACGAAAGGTAAAAATACAATATGGGCCGCTACTCGCAGCTCCCAGAGTTTCCTGAACGCAACATACTTACAGCTGCTCTGCCATTGGCTCTTATCTTAGCATACCACATGTTTCGATGTATGTAAAATAGATAGATAATAGCTGTATCTATGTAGCGACCTCATCATTCGCTCCTCGGGCTATGAAGTGTTCAGATAGTTTTACGTAAATGTATTCACTAACATTTGTGCAAAAATTCAAACAATTGGTGATTGATAAAGGCTACGTTGCACAGTAAGTTTTTAATTGTGATGAGACGGGCCTTTTTTGGGGGGAAAAAAGATGCCCCGCCGTACCTGAAGTTTCAGAAATTGTTGAAGAATCACCAAGAAAAAGTGTTCACCAGTCGGGCGATCGCTCACTATGATAATGTTTGCCTTGGACATTTTCGAAGGATGGTTTTAAAAAAAAAAAAGATGCTTGGATCAGTTCTTTAAAAAACACAAGGCAAAAAACACTGCTGAGAGAGAACATGAACGAAAGAGGGCAAAAAACGATGAGGACAGCAGTAATAATGTAAATGACAATCATTTTTATTCTTTACTCTATTCTTTGTTTTTTTTACATTATGCACAACTCATTTATTGTGCAATAATCTAATTGTAACATGTATTTGTTACATGTTTTGATGCATTTTTATGCTTTATAAAACATTTGTCTGAATTTTGGAAGGCTTGGAACGGATTAGGGCGTTTACATAGAAAATGCGTCTCTATTTACAAAATGATCTACTTAAGAACTTTCTTCCAGAACCAATTAATTTTGTAAGTAGAGGTGCCACTCTACTTATTGATAGCTACACTAGTTATTTGTACCCTCTGCTACCTGGTAGAAAAGCATTTTAATTAGGGATGGGCGAGTACCGATACCAGGTATCGGTATCGGGCCGACACCAGCCTTTTTTCAAGTACTCGAGTACTCGTGACGCAGACAAATACAAGCGACCAATGGCAGAGGGGGAAGACGTTAAGTGAGTCCTCCTTGCCTGTAACTGGCGCTAGCTTGCAGCAGTTTTTCACCAAAACTTCACCGGTTTGGAAATACTTCAAAATTGTGAATCTTAAACTAAAAGAGGATTTTTGTGTTTTATTTTGAGCGTGAAGACTATTGAAGAGTGACTGTGCTGTTTTTTTGTTTTTTGTTATGTCAAAATTAAAGGAAATATATTTGTTTAAAAATATCTTTTTGTGATTTTTTTATTTTATTTTTTATTTGTCAAAATGTACTACTGGTATCGGCAGTTGGTATTGGTATCGGTGAGTACTGAGGGTCTGAGTATCGGTATCGGTCTGAAAAAAAGTGGTATCGAACATCCCTAATTTTAATTGTTGCGTCACCAGCATTGCTAGATAAACAAAAAATGCATTGTTTGTAGTTGATAAATAATCAGATAAGTGAAATTGGGTAATTTACCTTGGCACACCTGCTGCTCTCTCCTTTTTTGGTGTGGTCTTACAACCATTGCAGCTAATAGAAATAGAAATAACGTATCTGGCGAGACGTCGAATTTCCACTTACTCAACGTGCTTATTTTCGATTCGGGTGGTGCCAACACTAATGAAACAAGCGCGTATGTTTACCTTTTTGCATAAATTCCAGCTCGTGGCTATGTTAAGGTAGCGAGTGCGCTGTAAACAATTCGATTAGACCTCTGTGAGTGAGATGAGTCGTCATCAAAATGACTAACGATGTGTTGAGAAGGAGACACGGGCAACGCTAAGTGCATTTTTTTTTTTTTTTTACTGGGGGGAGTAATCATACTTGTATTTTATTTTTTTTCATCAAGCTAATTCCCCGCGTGTTTGGTAAGTGTGGCACTTTAACTCTCACACAAACACACAAAAATTGTTTATTTAATGGATTTCTTAAGTGAGCAGAGCGACGGCTTATTATCCTCCGCGTATTTTGATCATTTATATGTCGGAAAATCTTGTATTTTTGTGGAAAAACAGCATCTTTACTCTGACGATGAAGGACATCAAACTGGAGGTTGGGAAAAAAAAAAAAAAGGACTGTCATGCTTGTTTTCTTCCAATCTCTCACACTGACACTCGCAGCAAAGAAAAGATAATGCAACTTGCGAGGGAATCATTGTGCCACCTGTGAAAAGATGGCAGTTATGTTATCCACCGACGGAGGGTTAACATTTTGCCTCCCGAGAGCTATTTACCGCAAACTCGCTATTAGCATGCACCTTTTCTTTTATGCGCAAGCTGTGATGAAAAGCACAGTGTGACGTGAAGGTCACCGGTTTGAATCCCGCCGCAGTAAACACGAGTGCAGCGGTGTGCCCTGATATATTTGTAAATGTTTAAATGTCAGCCCACGTGTTGCATTCAAGAAAGAAACACACACGCACACTCGCTGCAAATCACCGCAGGATAAATAAACTGTATATATCCCTTTTATTTGTTTATTTATTTTTGGTTTTGTTTTACAACCGTGGCTGTAACAGAAGCCCAACTAGCTTTAATTTGTGCCGAGACCATCCCAGGAAGTAATCCCACACTGAAAGTTAATCATCGGAACAACATTAGCCCAGTTTATTCACAGTTTAATAATAAACTCGGCTAATGGCAGGTCCGCAAGATGGATGTCTGCTTCGCGTTTGTGCTAAGGGGAGCCAGCAAAGAACAACTGTGATGAAGTAAGCGAACCAAATGGGTTTTTTTATGTCAAAAAATCCAGTATTACCCCAATACTGGAATGCCAACCATGTCATAAAACGACAAATTTCGTTTACAAAAAATATGCCTGCATGTTCCTCTTTGCTCAGTCAGCATCTTAAGACAGGAGCTAAGTGGGTACACGTCCCATTAGTTCGGGGGTCACTGGCCTTTTTGAAAGTGAAATCTACTGATTGGCCTGCCAGTTTGATAAACACAAAAATTTGCTAAAATTACCTTCAATAAAATGACTATTAAGTTGCTGTTGTTGTTGTTGTTGTTGTTGTTGTTCGTCTTCTTCTTCTTCGTGTTCTTCTTCTTCGTCTTCTTTGTCTTGTTCTTCTTTGTCTTCTTTGTCTTTTTTCCTTTTTTTTCTTCTTCATATTATTATTAATGAATAATAAGAAAAGCGGTTCAGATAATAGATGAATAGATATTCATATAATGATGACAATAATAATGATAAGGATAATATAGTGACACGTGTGCTAGTGGTACATGGCGCCCTCTAGTGGTATAACAATTAATTGTTCAAAGTGTCATTTTTTTTTCCATACAGTACAGTAAGTCTTTTTTTAAATACCGATTCATTATTTTCAAATAAGTTACTATCGGCTTTTCAGTTTCAGGGTTTGCCGCAGTGAGCCACTTGGCACCGTTTTTGTTGTTTTTGTTTGTTTGTTTTATATTGGATACCCTTCTTGACACAATCCACCCATTTTTTTCCTTTTTGGGACCATCTGTGTATTAGCGTATCGTAAAAGCTCTTGCCTCGGCGGGACTGAACTGGATGTTACCGTTGGGTCTAACCCACTTTTGAACACCTGCCACAAACGACTCCGTAGTTGTGAACTTACTGTCACTTAGCAACAGCTAGCAGTTAGCTGCTGATCAGGTGTTAAAGATAGTCTGCAATGCTCAAGCTGTTAGCAAGATTTGAGTATAGCCTCAGTTCACAAACCCTCCATAGCATCCCTGAACAAAACTTAAAGTTGCCAAACACAAAATGTTACCGGTTTGTTGTTGTTGTTTTAAAAAAAAACAATCAATTAAAGACTACAAACTCTGTTTTTAACTTCCTTTCTCTGCATCATCTTACTAGGTTTACCATTCTTCTTTCTCTGGAGTCATGTTATTCAGTGAATAGTTTCAGTTCTGTTCTCCAGGAAAAAAAATTTGTATCGGTGAGTTTACTGTTAGTCATCTTTCATTCCCAGCCTTCATCCGGTTGTCTTTCTCACAGTGCCTACCATCAGCATGGTGGGCCACAGCTGCGAAAGCAGGTGCCGTGTTAGTTTGTTTTTTTGCAACCCCTAACATCTGCCAGAAGAGCCTGACTGTTGTTTTTGGCCCATAACGTCTTCCACACCTCCCTGGTGTTTTGTCTCCTGATCTGTTTTGACGTTGTTTTGCAGATGCTCTGATTTAATGGGCACGCTGAGCCCAAACAGGGGGCATATATGTAAAGATGCAATTAGGACAGGTCCTTATCAATTATGCATTCTTGTGGTATTTCTATCTGATCGTTTTTTGTTGTTGTTTCTCGCCTCCCCAACGTTGAACCGACACCACCGCATCTGCGGTCGTTCCAATGACAAACGAGAGCTTCCTATTTAAATTTGTCTTCTACCAGAAGGACTTGAATCTCCAGGTTGTTGTTTTTTTTTCCACGTCTGTTTTAAATCACCTTGTCGGCCCCATTTTCCCTTCTCTCTGACGAAAACGGAACCCTGGTGTCGAGAACAAATGAGAAATTGCGCAGGAACAGATTGGTTTGCTTAGAAAAAAAAACACACAGACGTACTGTAGCAGACCTCAAGGACATTTACATGCTGGACTTTATTGCCTTTGCATGTGTTTTATGTGCCATACAAAACAATTTTCCAAGGGGAAGGATAGATGTGTAATACGTTGATGGCCTGAATCCTTCTCGTACGTGCTGATGGAATTAAACCTTGTCGGTGGCTACTCTCGCAGGTGATGTATCGTGTCTCATCATAGCCAAAGGCCTGCAATGGGCTTATCGGCGTCAGTGTAACACACATGTAATCTAAAATTAAGATTAAAGGAAGATTAGAAAGATCCCCAGAGGCGAATCCTAGCTTGATGTTTTAGGACGGATGGTTTGAATGTATTAAACCTGACAAAATTATACTAAGGCCTGTTAGGTGGTCTTAGGTGCCTGAGATGTACAACAATTACATTTCTCATTAATATTGGATCTCGAAAAAAAAAACTTAGCTCTGATTGGGTCCCTCTTGTTGATATGGATAACAGCTTTCCTCCGATTGATAATGGCCGATACGTTAGCGTCTTGGGGCTACTGTCTCTTAATTGTTGGCTTTGTTGTAATTCAGGGGGGCCATCAGTAGAATTGTGGCCGGAATGGTACACACTGAGGCGGCCATGGTATCACTGATGGACATTTTTTTACTTCCGTTTTTTCTTCCTCGATGGTGATGCCTGGTGTCCTCACGGTCGTCCAGCAAACACTCTGAAACTGACTGATATTTTACTTTTTTTGTTTTTTTAAATCCACCTCCATCCTCACGTGGGCCATAACGGTTTCTCACAAAATGAGTCAGACTCATTATCAGGATTTGTCTCCTGTGGCACTACGTCATAGTCGTTTATTAGGGAGAATGCAAGTACTGATAGTCCTCTTCGACCTTGTTCATTGTTCACAAGCCATATGTGCAATCTGGAGATTGGCACCATAACATAATCCCAGGACCCGCCTCTTTTCCCACATTAGCCAATCAGAGTTTCATCCCACAGCCGGACCCCTGCTGCCAAACATTTATCCGACTTTGTCTTCTTTAGGGTTCGTCTCATTTCTTCTTCTTCTTGTTAGTCATTTGGCAAACCAGCGGGTTTGTGCATTATTGCCAACAACTGGGCTGAAATGTGGATCAGAAGTTTGTCAGCATATATGTAATGGTTATAAAGAAACTGATAACTTTTCAGTCATGCAGAAGTGCCCCAAAAGGCAAAGAATAGCAATAAACGCAATGATTCCTAGAGAGCCTGATTTGGGTGCAGTGTGTGTGTGTGCTCAGTTCTTACTCTGTGATGGTGTGAATGCTTGTCTGTCTCTGGATGTGCCCTTTAATTGACTGGCGAGCAGTCCAGGTTATAGTCTGCCTTTTCGCCTCAAGTCAACTGAGATGGTCTCCACCTGCCGTTATAGAAAGTAGCTTGATAGGACGGCGTTCCACCGGTTGATTGTTTCAACAAGTTAGCTGATACGACGGTGCAGTAAAATCAATCTGAAAACAAATGTGCGCCAATCTGGGCATTAACCCTAATTAGCATGTTGGCTAACATCGGAGATAAGACACTTGGATGTTTTCGTAACGCCGGGTAAATTCACCCCAGATGGCCCCTTCATCTGACTGAACTGGCCGTCACATTAGCCAGACAATTCCTCCGCTAACAGGCTGCCATTTGTCAAACGTCTTATGGCCTGCATTCAGATTAGCGACTAATAGACTTTTTTTTTTTTTTTTTATTCCGTCTCTGTCACTCTCACTCCCAATTTTGTTCCCCCGCCACGTCTCTAATTAGCCCCCTTTTTATGTCCCTCTTTGTACGTGAAATCATTCACTCTTCTCCGTTCACTACCAGCCACTCCATTTCTTCCGTCATTCGCCGGGCTCATGGAGATGGATGAAAGGCCGCTTCGGCTTCGAGAGCGTGTCGGTGGTCGCAAATATCGAGGCGTCGGCTCGTTTAGTCACGGCCGGATCATCCATCCTGGGTCATAGCCCCGCGTCGCAATCATCCTCGACTCGGCGCGAACACAACCGCCGCTAAATGACTTCCATCGCTCGCTTGTCTTATTTCACTGGTCCGAGTGCGTCCCGGGGCTGCCCGGACTCTTAAAGCGCGCCTGCCACGTTATCCCTTCCACTCTGCAGTCACTCAACTGTGCTGAATTCTTCAGTGTGTTTTTATTAGAATGAATGGGTAGAGCATGGTGGTCACATATGGGCGGCTGGTGGTATGAAAGGGGTGTCGCTTGAGAAAATTTAGTGTTGGACAAGAAAAACTTTGACTTGATGTTCGTTGACATCCAATTTGTTTGCATTGAGAAACACATTTCGCTGTAGAACTTGCAGAGAGTTGCTCTGCTCATGACAATATGAACACATTATGTTCCATTTTGTCAGTGTGGCTCAGAAACAAATACGGCCTCACATGCCTTTATGCACTCACTACAACGTCCAGGTATGTTTGTTAGGTACCATGTCATGTTCCAATACAGGGTCCCCAATGTCACCGTTTCATATTTCTGACCTAGAAATGTATTTATTTATTTATTTTTTTACTGTAATTATGACTTCACTGCTCTCCCATCTTGGTCTATGGTGCACCCAGACTGATGTACAAATTCTGGTTACACTTTTGCCCTTTGAATGAATGGAACTTCGAGGACTGGGGATCCATTATGACTCAAAACACATTGCTGAAGCAAAAGAGAAGTTAAACACGGCAAGAAGTGGAAGGTTTTAGACTGATCATGTCCATCTCCATACTTGAACCCCACAAAGCCTACATTATTACCTGCTAGATGGATCTAAGAGAAGTAACTTCTCTAAGACAATGAATGAAGTATGATCCCATTTTTTTTCTGGTGTGGCGTGGTAGTGTGTGGCCTGCATGTGCCCGTATGCTCTCCCTACAACGGTATGTTTGAGTGAGACTGAACAAAAGAGTCCCCCAGAAACTATTGGAACGGCAATTTGGGTTCCTTTTGTTTTTGTTTACGACATTCAGTTTCAGAGGGAATGAAAAGTTCTCAATTCCAGCTTTTCATATTAAACAAATCAGGTCAGAACATCTTTGGTTTTGAAGCAATCCACTTAGGTGAGCAAAAGCATTGGAACAGACATTATTAAATTAAAGTACCGTAAAATCCCATGTATATAATAATAATAATAATAATAATAATATTCACCCTGAAAGCTGTTTCTCTCTGTGGCTTCAACCAAATGTGCTCTGTTGTGAGTTGTTTGACAAATCTACAAGTATAATGTAATAAAAGCTGGAATTTGGAACTTTTGTCGAATATTCATCTTTTGATCTGAAACCCAAGTGTCTTCAGTATACAACCAAAAAGAAATGACCCTGCTGTTTCAATATTTTTTGACAGTGACTGTGAATAGAAAGAACGACTCGAATCATTGCCATGAAAGCAACAACGTTTTAACACTCGCAAATGGCACATGTGTAAATATGAACACTTGTGCAATCAAACTAAAATAAAACGATTCACCCTTTGACATTGTCAACTGCGTGTCAACACGACACTGGGAAACAACTGGAAGATGACCAAACCGTGTCTTGCACGAAAATGTGAGTAACTGAGTTTTAGTGCAATTTAGTTCAAATGATATTTCTGCTCCTCCTGAGGGGCAATTAACTTGACACTTACTCAGACTCTACATGAGGCAATTAATAGAAAGCACAGAACAACACCACAAAGAAACAACACCAAGCATCAGGAAGTTGAATGGTCAAATCCTATTTTCGTTCAAATGAAGAACATGTTTAAAAAGCTGGGATAAATCAGGAGTTTTACATGGCGGTAAAACCACTCACACATTCGGTTCATTGGTACGCTGAAGACTAACCCGGTTCCTCTCAATGGTTCGACTGATGGCCACGCAACAATCCCCATAAAGATAAGCTTGAGCCAAAAGTCATTACCGACCATCTTTAGTGGTGACATAAATAGCACTTATACCATAATTAAGCCAGAAAATGTCTTTTCTTTTTTTTGTTTGCTCTTATGTTGTGGGTGAAATTGTTAATATTTCGGATGCAATTTTTTATACATCAATAAATAAATATAAATATCTGGGTTTTCCAAACGTCTGACTACATCAAAACGCCGCTGCCACTACACTTGCACAAATTACATAAATTACTCTTCAAACATTATGTACGTAATGCCTACAAAATGAATATTTAAGGCACGCTAATTATACAGATTAATATACTGTGTTTCCTTAAACAATAAATGCCTACATTAGATCGCAGCACTGTAATTAATGCGGCCCTCCCTAAACAACCGCGCCGACTGTTTATGCCACGAGCTGGCCGGACTCTAATGTCCTCCTTATGGTGCTGGTTTAACCTACCAAGGAAATCAGCAAAACTGAAATGGTGAAAAACTATTTAATGGAACTGTATATCGCTACAATTTAATAGTTCTCATCAATACAGTATCTTATAATGTATTTAGAAACACATTATTGAATTCACTGTGAACGACCTTTGACGGAGCTGTTGTCGAGAAAACATTCTGTTGCTACTTTGTTAGGTGAATCTTTTTGTTTTCCTTGAGTCACCCATTAGGTACCCATGTGTGCCCAACCCTACCATAAAGTGGCACCACCGAGGCCCCTCCCCCATTGAAGCGCTCACCATTCCAAGCATGATGTGCCTTCCCGTTCATTTCCCTGTCGGCTGACTGGTCTTGACATGGCGTCACTTTGCATCCCAGCTCCGTATCATCCTCCTTGCTAAACTAAATCATGTTGTCATCTCACTGGTCCTCGCCGTTCCAACCCAGCAAAGAGGCTATTTTCCACCCTGACAATCCCGACAAGCAGCCTGGAAACACCCAAAACAGCTTATTTTTGCTCCCCCACCCTTTCCCCCTTAACATGATGGCGTGATGATTACGACCAATGCTCAAAGCTCATCTTCGCTGCCAGTGGGGAGTTATGATCTGGAAAATTACCGCGATGGAAGTCCCATTGGAGAGTCTTGATGACGTCCACCGTGCGGTGGCCGTTATTGACAGATGTACGACGTAATCGGATGCCGGTGCCACGCGGCGCTCGGATGAATCAGGAGCGAAAATGCGATTAACGGGTGGCAATCATAAGTCAGATTAGCCTTCCTCTGTACACCGGAATCAATCACTTGGCTTGCCATCACTCACTAATGGTTGTGGCAAGGAACGAAGTCCAAATACTTTTTTTTATTTATTTGTTTATTTATTTTTTTAACCATATAGTGCATTTCACTGGTGTACATTTCTCAAGTCAATGGAAACTAGTTTCTGTACTTCTTGCACATAATGTGAGTACCGTACTTTCTCCACCTCTGCTCATAGAACATCAATGGATATAACCCTAATTGAAAAACTAACTGGGGCTATTATGAGCATAAATAGCATAGTCAGAGGCTGTTTGCTGACGCAGATCCATTCAGCATTTTTTTTTTTTTTTTTTGGCTGTGGGCTCGTAATTCTGCGAAAGGGACGATGAAAGAAGCTCCTGACAAAAGCGACGGCGAGGCATCTTGATGAGATGACAAGCCTCTCGCCGAAGACGGCGGTGTGCTCAGCACTAACGCCAGCTGACGAACCGGCCCATAATGCCCCGATTTAAGTTGCTCTCCAGATATCAGGACGCTGGCGAGGCTCGTTAAAAGCCGGTCCAGCCTTGGTGGTGAATTCAGCCGATGAATGTTGACGTCTTGACGTTGAAACTAGATGTGACATGGTTTTATGCTGAGAAATGTTGCTAGCTAGCTCTATTTTAGTATAACAAATGGTAGCATGTTAGTATTAGAAACGTATTAGAAAAGTCATAAAATCTTGAGTCACACATTAGCAACTTTGCACTCAGTATCTGTACTTGTGTTAGCTAGCTAAACTAAATACATTCAATTGCATACTTTTTAGTGGTTCTAAGACAAGTCTCTGAATTGTCTGAGTTTACGGTCTCCTCAACAGACCGCATAATCGCCATGAAGCTTAATTTGTTTGACCAGCTATGCTAGCTAGTTCTGAGCTAAACTGTGAAGTAAGCGTAGCTGCCTGTCTTGTATCTCTTCTGTTGGAGTTCAGAACCTTCCATGTTGCCTTTCATTTTCCTGATTATGCTCAAAAGCATAATATTTTATGTGAAAAGCAAAACAGATAGTGTGCTATCTTGAAAATGTCAATTTTCAAATATAAACAGGCAAGACTTGTGAAGTCATTCATTTCAAGTCAAAGTCATGTTGGGTCTATCATAAGTTAAGTTGTTGACTTAAGACTGACCTGAGTGAAATCAAGTCACTCAAGACCCCACTTATGAAAATGAGTACTGTACAGTGAACTACTACTATTCAAAGGTTATGCAGTATGAGAATGATCTGAAAATCTACCAATAATTAACACCTGCCTATAAATACCACAAGATGGTTGAAGCTCCTCAACTCGCTTCAACATAGTTCCTTAGCATGTCACCGAATGGTGCCAAATGGCCTGAGAGCAAAACCTAAAACAGTAAAGAGTTGAGTTTTTTCAGCTAATAACGGAGGATATGTTAAATTTGCAAATGTGGAACCATAAAAATGAGATGAAAAACCGCCTTTTTTTTTTTTTTTGTACTCTCATTGCTATCTCGCCATGTTCGCATAGAAATAATTCAAAAGTCTTTTACATTTCCTGCATTTCCATACATTAAATGGTTCATTGCCAGCTCTGTTACATTTATAAATTGCATTCTCTAGCTATGGATATAATTTGATTAATGTGAAACAAAAGTACCTCAAATACTTTTTCAATTACATGCATGCCTTGTTGACGATTATTAAGCGGTCGTTTTAGTCACAGTTTAGCTTCTTATGACTGGATTGCAAGCATTTCTCTCACAATTTGGAGTGCTCCCGTGTAAAATACGAGCCTGGAGGGGGGAAACGAGAGCCCATTGTCATTTTACGGCTTTACCTGCCATCACTCAGGAGCACTGTGTGTGTGTGTGTGTTTATTTTTTTTATGTATTTATTTTTTTTACAATGCAATCGCGTCTTCCTCCACCATACAGGCTCCTTACCTTTAATGGACTCTATGCGCTCGTACCCGCCAGCCGCCGCCAAATTGTCCCGGGCAGCCTGAGCGCCCGGGCGTCCATTCGGTCCAATCAAACGTAATTCAGAGCGTGCGTTAACACTCTCCGCCTGCTGTTTTCCGTCCTCTAACAGCCACCTCGCGCACGCCAGACGCCCGCAATCTGCTCTTCGTGTTTTCAGCGTCCTATCAACGCATGGGTGGCCAAGTCAAGATTTGTGCATATGTCATTTCTTTGTGTTTTTGTCCTGCGCCGGTGCCAAATAGTGCAAATCATGCTTGCTTTTGTTTGCTGTGTGTAGCACCTCATTATGTAATCATTTTCACCTCATGAAAATGAGTCCACGTTTTGTCAGTGAAACTCATTTAGTGCAGCATTTCCTGCTATAAGGAATATAGTGATTGATTGACTGAGTCCCCTGTTGTTCCATGCCAAATCACCGACTGGGTTTAACCAAGCAGAACTTGATTTTAATGAAACTTGATGTACTTGTCGATAGTGATGTAACGATAAGCGCATTATCATGATATTAAAACTGACACAATATCGTCATCATGTTCACAATATTTAAATGCAACACGTCTGTTAAAGTCAGGTTGATTGTTGCAGTTCTAGCACCCTCTGGTGGCTAGTTTTTTTTAGTGCAATTTAATTTTCATTAGGGATGTTTTGGCCCTTCTATATTTTAAAATCTACACTAATTATCAGATGAAGGGGAAAATTAATATGTCTGTGAAGGAACTCAATGTGCATGTACAATAATAATAATGATAATGATAATAATAATGATGATGATGATGATGATCATAATAAAAAATCATCATCATCATCATAATCAGCATAATAATCATAATAATATCCATCCATTTTCTGAACCACTTGCACAATATTGTGCTTTTAGTATGAGGCAGTTTTTTTTTTGTTTTTTGTTTTTTTTTAACAATATTGTGACCTTTTTTAAATATGGCCAACCTCCCCACAATATCGTGATAATTATCATATCGTGAGCTTCATATCGTGATATCGTGACGTTTGGATATCGTTACATCCCTACTCATCGATAGTGATGGCACAACACTAAATATAAAATTTGAGGTTTGGGAGCTAGATTTTGGGCAAAAAAAGGGTGTGGCCTCTTTTCTTTGAACCTTTATAGATCAGGAACCAACGGGCCAATCTTCACAAAGTAGCTGTTAGAGAATCAACATGGATTCAAAATCTGCAATCAACTCAAGCTTTTGAACTATAATTTGACCTCTAAGTTGACCTTGTGGATCACGTGACCTTAACAATTTTTTTTTTTTTTTTTTCATGAAATGCAATCTCTCACACGTTCCCTAAAACATAAAAGCTGCAAAGATGTTTTGGAATTTGGCAAGAAAGGAGTCAAATTTTCCACACCTTCAGATATTCAATGGTAGATCACAAGTTTGATTAAAATCAAAATCTGCTTGCAAACACCCCTGAGTTAATCGGCATATGCCGGCATGTCCGTTCCGCAAAAGTCGTCAGTATTCATCTGGAGTTCCCGGGAGATGTTTAGTAATTAATAACAGCGTTGCTCCTTGCATGCAATTACACAAAACAACTGTCTGGTCAACTGAGGTGTCTTCTTCAATGCGGCGGCGTCAACCGCGCTAATGTGTCAAGTTGTGCTTAATCGTCGCCGTTTATTTGGATGGGGACAAAACAAATGCGCTCCTTCAACAGATTGTTTTTCCGCAAGTGTGCTGATTGTTTTGTCAAATGTCCTCTTGTGGTCTGCGGGTTAGATCAGATTCCACTTGCCTTTCTGATTGTTTTTCCCCGAGTTGATAAGGGAGGAAAAATGATTCTGAACACTCCCCCACACTACAAAATAATTGCTCAGGATAATCTTTTTAAGACCTCAAACAATCTTTGATCGCAGGCCCGATTGTTGGTATGTTCGATCTGGGGGAAAAAAAAAATCACTATGTGTTGACCACACACACAATTTTAGTGTGATATAAACAGTTTTCCAAATCTCTCTTAACACCTCACACCTCAGGATAATCGTAAGGATAATCTTTCAGAGACATCATACAACAGGACCTCTGCTGACTTTGATTATTAGCATGTGTGTACTTGTGTACTCTGCTTTAAACAGATCACACCACAAGATAATCACTGCGGATAGTCTTTTTGACATCTGATGATTGGCACTCAAATTCGGCCCGATTGTTGGTATTTGTGTAGCCTGCTTAACACACCCCACCCACACCAAAGGATAAATGCTCAAAATCATCCTACAGACACATCTTACAATCTGGCATTTGTTTACTTTCATTACAAGAGAGTAATAAAAATCCTCAAATTTGGCCTGATTGTCATAATGTGTGTAGCCCCATCTTTCACACCCTACACCAAAGGATAATTGCTTAGGATCGTTTTTTTCACTCATCCAACAATTGAACCCTTTGCAGACTTTCATTGCAAGGGAAGGAAAATCCTCAAATTTCTCGCGATTATCGTTATATGTGTACTCTTTATACAGCCCATACCACAGGATTATCACTCAGGATCATTTTATGGAGGTCATCCTATAAATCGGGCCTTTGCTCCCTCCCTTTACCGCAAGGTGATGAAAATCGTCAAATTTCTTATGATTATCGTTGTGTGTACTCTTTATACAGCTCATACCACAGGATTATCACTCAGGATAATTTTGTGTAGATCCTCCTATGAATCGGGCCTTTCCTCCCTTTTAATGGTAAGGTGATAAGAATCCGCAAATTTGGCCTGATTATTTTTAAACGTGTACCCTGCTTTATAGATCCCGCACCACATTGTGGAGACATAATTAAAATCGGGCCTTTGCCCCCGACTTATCAGTAGGTGTGTACCCCATGTAAGATTTCCCATTTTGTTGTAATTTCCAATATTTGACCAATATTTCGGAGTTCTAGCACCACCTGTTGCTTAGGTGCAGGTACTTGAAAGTTTTATTTTTTATTTTTGCTTGTTTTTTGAGGGATGATAAATGTGTTTTGATATTAAAAAATAAAAAGTAGCAGTGACTGCGTAACCGTGTTGCATTATTTTGAGTTTATGGCGTTTGAAATCAGATTTTTGCACCCTGCTGCGAAAACAGACACGCAACACCTCTCCTTCTCATTCAAGCTGCAAACTATCAGCCCCTTTTTTTTTTTTTTTTTTTTTTACACAAGTGCGGATATTAAACCTCACATATCAGTCTTGTGCGCCCGTCTTTCATCTCCGACGTATATTTACAGCCGCTATCTGGTGCGTCCCGCCGCACGTACCGTACACACCTGCTGAAATATTAATGCCTTCGCCGGAGTGTTGTTTTGGAATGCTGCCTCCACCCTTTCAATCCTGAGCCCTCCTTCCTCATCACAAGCTTTTGTTTGTGGTCCGAGGAGGAAGCAAAGCAGCTATTCACAGGCTCGGGCAGCCGTCCATACTCTTTGGGCCAGCGGTATGTGTGCGCGCGCACTGTTTGCATGCATGTGTGGCAACGGTGGGATGTAACGAAGTACGAATACTTTATCACTGTACAGAATTCTGAATGGATGATTTTCAGGTATCTGTACTTTACTTGAGTACATTGGACCCAGGCAGGGTGACCGGGTTTTTTTTTTTTTCCCCTCTTCTGGGGTTTGCCCAATATGTGTTGACCCTGAAAAAAAAAGTCAATCTTCATCAATTTTTCAATAAAAGGTTCATGATATACGGCTTGAGTATGTGTGATATAAAAGTACTTTCCAAAAAAATCCATCTCCAAATGAATTGAAATCAGTTGCAGCCACCAAAAAAAAAACACCACAGTTTTTCCTTACATGTTTTTAATAAACGTAACGCGGCATTGATTCAATGGATCAAAGATTTTGGAGTTGACAGCTCCACTAAGTTTCTCATTCACTTGTAGTTTACCTCATTATTTTTGTCATTTAGTGTTCTATTATTGTGTCCACTGTTAACCTTTTTAAGTTAAGTTACTAATTTGAGTAAGGCACAGGATAAATCAGTGCAGGGGTTGGCTCGACTAAGTTTTGGTATTTTCGCAGACTGCGCAAACTCGTACAGCGTAGCACATTTTAACTCATTCACTCCCAGCCAATTTCACTGAAGCAATCCCCTTTGCTCCCGGCTGTTTTACTGGATTTTGACTGATTTTGCAAGGCCCACAGAATATTGTGTATGAAAACATGGGACCTACCAAAAGAAAGATGAAAGTCTCTTCTTTCATCGGGGAAAAAAAAAAAAGTATGTTTCCATCTGTTTGACGGCAATTAGCATTAGAATATAGCTAAGTTTCATCATTGCTCACAAATCTGCTTAGAATTGTTGGCTTGTTTTTACCATGGCCCTGGTTGATCTATTAAACTCTGCTGGCCGGTTTTGTAATTAGCCCCCCCCCGCCTGCAGTTCAGAGGCTGCATCAAAGCCTTCTGTATGCTCTTAAAAAAAAAAAAAAAAAAAAAAAAAGTATAAATCTGTATTTGGAACAGTTAATACATTTAAAATAGAACGTAATTATACGTTTTGGGGAGCAAGTGAGATTAAAAATGATGTTTTGCACCTTGTATTCCCTTTAAATGCGGCACACGACAGTCATGTTGATTATTTGCTGTGTCCTGCAGCAGTTCAAAGTGCACAAAGTATTTTTTCATAAGTTTTTTTTATACATTTTTTTTATAACGTTAAGACCACCACAGGCATATGGTGGAAGTTTGGTTCACAACATGAAGCATAAAATCGACTAAGGGGTGTTTCATAACACAAAAACGTGCAAGTTGGGGCATGCTAAAGTCAAGTTTTTAATTTGCTGTCATTAGCTAATTTTGAATTTTTTTCGTTCATTAGGTCGTAATTAACAAAGCTAGGAAAACATTTTGATAGCATGTCCAGTGGTTTTCTTTGTCAGTATGGTCAGCTACCAAACGATTGAACTGGTATTGCTTATTTCTTAGTTTTTGCTACTGATTAGTCGAGCTAATTTAGGGCGCACGAATCTACTGCAAGTCCAGTGAGCACTTATGCCGCCTCTGCTGTGTGTGAGGCGCTATTGAAGTGAAGCTGCGGTCAGCGTCTTGAAGTGATCCCGAGCTTGCTGCGCACCCGAGGCCTGCTTTTGCCCTCCGCGTCCACTCGCCAACTCTTAAGGCTAAGCCTCCACTTCGCGGCTTTAATAAGCTCTCAAACTGCAGGTGCCGCGGCTTGCTTTGTCTGTGTTCGGAAATCTATTTTTGTGCGCGCGCGCGCAACGCATCGGGTTGAAGCTTTACGCGCCGACGCCTAAATAAGGAATGAGCTTAGTAACCGTGAGCTGCTCCCTTGTGTTGTGATCCGCCGGCACCCGTGTCGGGCTGCTTGCTCCACGTAGCCCGGAGATTCTCGTGGGTTTACCGTGCTCACGTCGGAGGGTTCGAGTATGAGACTTTCTGAACCTCCTCAGGGTGTAACGGCTCACCCAAAATCAGGGTTTAGTACGTAGCTTGGTTTTAAGGTCACGGTTTGGTTCACATTTGGAATGAAGTGCACAACATGCAGGTGCTTGGATTCTGAGTAAACAGGAGCAGTTTTTTATTTTTTATTTTTTTAAATAATTCTTCCAATAATTAAGATTCTGAAATAGACAAAATTGTGTTGACTGTACAATTAAAATAGATTTCATTGTATACAACTGCTTAGATCTTTTCTTTTTAGTCGCCTTTTCAGGAAGTGCAGACAAGTGGGACAGTAAACTGGAGAGGTGCACCGATCACAATTTTACAATCTTTTGAAAAGTCTGATCTGCCGATCCCGATTTTTATTATTTTTTTTTATTCATTACAAGCAGCATATACCTTCAGTGTTCCAATCTGGTTTTATTGGAAAACATTGAACAATAATCAACATCAACATAATAAACATCGGCAAAATCATGGAAATGGGTTGTTTTAACTGAACATGAAGTAGTTCTCTCAAATAAAAATAAAAATCCTATTAGTCGTCTCAGGAGAAGAGGACAGTGGCTGACTTTTTCAGACCTCTGAGGCGGGAGATGACATTGGTGTATGTCATGTCTGGGGTCACGCCAAGGTTAAGTTTGAGTTCATGACCTGTTAAGTTTGGGTTCATGACCGTGAGGTCAAGTGTCTGTTTTGATGTAACCATCATCTGGTTTCAATTGGAAAAACGCTCTGTGATATGTGATGTCAGGACCTGTGTGATGTCTATCTTTAATCCTTTACTTAGTGACAACCAATCAGATCGATTCACTGTCTGTAGCAGCGTTGTGAGAAGTTTTTGTGTTTGCCAGATTATTGCTTTCTGTTCATCTGTGCAACTTTGTTTCTCGTCCAGTCAAGTTCCATGCCTCCCGATCTGAATAAACAGTTAAAATCTTATTTGTGTCTGCGCTTTGGGATCCGACCTTCAGCACATGACAGTGTAAAAGATCGATTTATTTCATCATATGTCACTGATCTTCCAAAATTAAGGAAATTGGTGCCGATAAATCGGCCGGCCGATCAATCGGTGCACCCCTACTTAACGATAAGCTGAAAACTTCGGTAGATTGACTATTGTTTCGGGAATGAATGATGCATACAAGTGCAGCAGAAACTATTTGAATTGGAATACAGAATTGCTTACGCATTTGGTGCAAACCAAATTAAGCTTCCAAATCATCTTTTGAAAATATGCTCACAAAATTAGAGGACGACAATCTCGTGATGTTACACTTTTCCTCAAAAGAAAAAATTAAGATCAGCAAGATAAATGTCGTCTAGGTGAAATGAAATCACATCAGATTGTGGTTATCTCGAATTGGGGTTTAATCGATTGCCCGATTTTAATTGGTCGATATTGCCGCTTCATCAATCAAAACCCTTTTTTGTGAGTTTTAGCTTTTTCGTTGTATTCATTGCATGTTTTTGTTACCCTCCTGTTTTGTTTGTTTCTCAAGAACCACAAAAAATGCTTCTGTTTCAATTCGACCTAGTGGAAAACATTTTTGTGTAATCTCAAAAAAGGCAATACTTCATTTCATTTTAATCATAAATTTATGTTCCATTCTGTTTTTATGTGTAATTTAATGGGTCTCTTTGACCAACTGTATATTTAATTGTCCAAAATTGGCAAAATGGCTGCAAACATTGTATGTTTATATCTCATTTCTAAATCATTACCAACCATATGTTTGCAAATATGTACAATAAACCCATTTCATTTAATATTATGATTATGGTTAAGACTTATAGAAATTCCCTTACGAAAAAAAATACATTTAATGTAATAGTTGAGTTATAATCGACCAATTAATCGGTATCGGGATTTTGTTCTGCCAAAATAAATAAATAAATAAAATAAATAAATAAATTGGTTGGGTCATATCTTAAATACAGACAATATAAATAATTAAATCTATAATATATATAAAAAAGTAAAAAAAATAAAAAAAAACATACAATATATGTAGCACATCTGTAAATTAATATGAAATCCATAATGAAAATAAATCTATGCAATGACCTTGAAGTGTTATTCCAAAGGGTCCTCAAACAACATTTTTGCAATGCTAAAACATGTTTTCAATGTACATATTAAATATCTTAATTGTGTGATGTGCGTATTTGTCAAGCTGCCGCCTCCTTGATGCAGAGCGCCTTGCATGAAGTCCAGCTCATCACAATATAACGGCTTGCATCCAAGGCTGCTAATTTGCGTGAGAAAAAGGGCGTTGGACTTTATTTTACACCGGAATAATGCTGACGTTCCCCCTCACTTGCTTATCTTGCATTCTTCCTTTGGAGCCTGTGCGCTTGCTTGCAGATGGAACTTTTACCTGAGGACGGCAGAAAAAAAAAAGAGAGAAAAAACCGAGGGTTAGCGTGCATACAGATACTCGGAGGTCAGGGACGTTTAACACTCTTAGCCAGCGTCGAACCAGCTTGCTAATCTGCTAGTATGACAGGGCGATTATGGGGAAAAAAATGAATTATTAAATTATAATAAATTATGAATATTCATCAATTTTAAAAGTTAGCGTTTATTCACTTCTGACGCATTTGTGGCCATTTCAAAGATTTTTGTGCTTAAACTCATCTGACAATATATTTATCATTTGTAAAGCCGCTTTACACCACTGTCTGTATTCTCCTCCCTCACCCGCCATAGCTTGCCGTGTCTGTTTTGTCGAACCATCATGATGTTTATTTCCGTTCATGATGTCAAGGTCGAATGAGTGTGACCAGGCTGCTGTTGCATCATAAACGGCACATATCCAATTTGTATAACAGAGGCCTGGGTCAGATTTGATTTAAAAAAAATAAAAATAAAATCAGGAGATGCTATTTTTTACTGTTGGATTGTTGTCAGGTGTCCTTAATTGACGTAATCTACTACTGGGTGTGGGCGGGGTTACACACCGGTGTTCATTCAAATAAATGGCTGTGCACTCAGTCACTATGTGAGTTGCATGCAGGCCGAACGCAATCTGCTGCTGTCTTGTGTTTTCCTCCGTCTGCCGGCATTTCCAAGTCCTGAGGCATGGCTGCGCCAACAGGTTATGGGCCCAGTAGTAGATACGGGAAAGATTTTGGAAGCCGATGGAATCGTTTATGTTTTGACGGAGATGAAAAGAATTATGAACTGTGGGAAACAAAGTTCCTGGCACATTTGCGTCTGCTCGATCTCAAGAACACGATCTTGAGTGAACCTCCCGATGCAGACATGGATGATGCAGATGAAGACACCAGTAAAAATGAAGAGGCGTACGCAGTTCTAATTCAGCTGTTGGACGACAAAAGTTTGTCACTTGTGATGAGGGACGCCGCGGATGATGGCAGGAAAGCGCTGCAGATCCTGCGCGACCATTACGCAGGTAAAGGAAAGCCGCGCGTAATTAGTTTGTACACTGAACTGACATCTCTTCAAAAAGGTGTGAACGAAAGTGTCACGGACTACATTATTCGCACAGAGACTGCCATTACAGCGTTGCGTAACGCAGGAGAGACACTGAGTGACAGCTTGCTGACCGCAATGGTTTTAAAGGGCCTGCCTGACACGTTTAAACCGTTCTCTGTTCATGTTACGCAGAGTGACGAAAAGATAACCTTCGCCGAATTTAAAACAAAATTGAGAAGCTATGAAAGCACCGAGAAGTTTGGAGCTTCGAGCTCAGGCGAGGATAGCGTGATGAAGGTTAAAGGAAGAGACAATTGGGCCGCAAAGATCACCTGCTTTAAATGTGGACAAAAAGGCCACAAAGCCGCGGAGTGCGCATCGACTGGAGAGCGTAGAGAGAAAAGACAATGGTGCAGTCTCTGCAAGAATGCTACGCATAAGGACGCACAATGTCGGCGGAGAAAGCGGGATGAAGCGAAGCAAGCGGTGGACGAGGAGGACCACACGTTCGCATTTAAGGTGCACGAGCCTGTCAGCACAGTGAATGCGAAGGGCCTCATGGTCGACTCAGGAGCGACGAAGCACATCATCACCGACATCGAAAAATTTGAGGAGTTTGATCCAAGCTTCAAACCTCAGCGCCACATTCTTGAGTTGGCTGACGGAGCGCGGACAAGCGGGATTGCGCTGAAGAAAGGTACGGCCAAAGTGCGCATAAGGAACAGCGAAGGCCGCGATGTCAACGTGAACTTGATGGAGGCGCTCTACGTCCCGTCATTTTCCCAAGACGTTTTTTCGGTCACAGCGGCAACGGGGCAGGGAGCCACAGTCATCTTTAAGGAGGGACAAAATAGACTCATCCATAAAGATGGTATGATTTTTGACATAAATACAAAAGACAGACTATATTATTTGAGTACCATTCAAAATGATATTGATGAGTGCAATGTGTGTTATGATGTCCAGACATGGCATGAAATATTGGGTCACTGTAATTATGATGACGTGTTAAAGCTGGAAAGTGTCACAAAAGGTATGAAAATTGAAGGGAAAAGTCAGAAATGTAATTTGAAATGTGAAGTGTGCATCAAAGGTAAATTTGCACAGAGCAGAAACACAGCCTCTGATGAAAAAGCTAAAAACATTTTGGAACTTGTTCATGCAGACTTGGCTGGACCTATAGAACCAGCTGGAAAAGATGGTTTTCGATTTGCTTTAGCATTTACAGATGACTACTCAGGAGCTATGTTCACTTATTTCCTCAAAACCAAGAGTGACACAGTTAAAGCTACGGAAAAATTTATAGCAGATGTTGCTCCTTATGGGAAAATAAAATGTATGAGATCAGATAATGGAACCGAATTTACATCTTCTTTGTTTCAGTCTCTGCTCAGTCGAAACGCTATCAAACATGAAACCTCAGCTCCTTACTCACCCCATCAGAATGGGACTGCAGAAAGAGCATGGAGGACTCTGTTTGAAATGGCAAGATGTATGTTAATTGAGAGCGGACTACCAAAAGAGTTGTGGACATATGCAGTACAAACTGCAGCTATAATTAGAAATCGATGCTTGAATAGACGTCTTCAACAAACCCCATATTTCATATTAACTGGGAAGAAACCCGATTTGTCCAAAATGAGAGCATTTGGTACAGAGTGTTTTGCCTACAAATATGATAAGAAAAAGTTAGACACGCGCTGTGAAAAGGGAATATTTGTTGGCTATGATAAAAACAGTCCTGCATTTTTAATCTATTATCCAAATACGGGTAAAGTAATGAAAAACAGGCTAGTGAAGTTTGTCACAAAGAATACAAATGAATGTGATACTCAGACAGATGATTTGCACGACTATTTCCAACACAAAATGAGAGCTGACCTTCAGCAACCGAAACTTGATTTGTCCAATGTAATTCCACAAAAAGTAAAAAGCGAGTTGTGTGAGTCCAATAGTGATCTAAAAAGTGATGAGGGAAACCAAAGTCCTCGCTATCCAAAGAGAGAAAGAAGACCCCCGCAGTATTATACTGATTATGAATACGAAGTAAAAACTGAAGATGAAGGGTCAATAGATGTTGATTATTGTTATCGTGTAACTTGTGATGTTCCATTGACAGTACAGGAGGCTTTGAGCTCTTCAAAATCAGAGCAGTGGGTTAAAGCCATGAAAGAAGAAATTGATTCTTTAACAGAAAATGACACCTTTACATTAACATCTTTACCTGAAGGTAAACATGCAGTGGGGGGAAGATGGGTTTTTGCCATTAAAGATAACCCAGTTGAGACCATTTACAAGGCTAGATATGTGGCAAAAGGTTATAGTCAAGTGGCTGGTATTGATTATAATGAAACGTTCTCACCTACTCCTGATATGACCTCAGTCCGTGTGCTAATGCAACTTGCAGCTCAGTACGACTTAGAGCTCCATCAGATGGATGTTAAAACTGCATATTTGCATGCCCCTATAGATTGTGAAATTTATATGGAGCAGCCTGAAGGGTTTGAGGTGAAGTCGAAAACAGGAAAGAAATTGGTGTGTAGACTCAATAAGTCACTGTATGGTCTGAAACAGTCAGGACGGAATTGGAATAAAATGCTTCATGACTGTCTAATTGAAAATGACTGGTTACTGTTTTAGCTTGTCTGAGAGTGGAGCTATTATTTCCTGGAAGTCTAAGAAACAACCCACTGTAGCTTTATCCACATGTGAAGCTGAATATATTGCTTTGTCAGTTACTACACAAGAAAGTCTTTACCTTGTACATTTACTTGCAGGAATGGACAATGGATTTGTGTATACACCTGTCACGATTTTTGAAGACAATCAAGGTGCTATTGCTCTTTCAAAGAACCCAGTATGTCGTCAACGGTGCAAGCACATTGACATTAAATATCATTTTGTCAGAGCTATACTTGGTGATGGGAAAATAATAATTTGTTACTGTCCTACAGATGGAATGGTGGCAGATATTTTTACTAAACCTGTTACTAAAGTGAGAATGGATGCATTTGTAATTTTTCTATTTGGTATTTAAATGTTTGTATTGATAGAAAACTGAATTGTGTGTTTAAGGATATGATGCACTGTTTTGTAATTATGTCAATTTAAGAACAAGTGGGGGTGTTGGATTGTTGTCAGGTGTCCTTAATTGACGTAATCTACTACTGGGTGTGGGCGGGGTTACACACCGGTGTTCATTCAAATAAATGGCTGTGCACTCAGTCACTATGTGAGTTGCATGCAGGCCGAACGCAATCTGCTGCTGTCTTGTGTTTTCCTCCGTCTGCCGGCATTTCCAAGTCCTGAGGCATGGCTGCGCCAACATTTACATTGCATGAAAAAAATAATCAGTTACATGTCATGTTTGCGCCAAGAAACATAAAAAAATAGGAACTGATGTGCAGCATGAAGCAAAAAGTTGAAAGTAACTAAAAATTACTAGATTGTCCAAAATAACAACTGAAGAAAGATTGTCTTACGGTTATCCAAAAATAGTTTATAATTTTTCACATTTTTTTTTTTTAATTTACAAAATAATAAAATTTTGAAAAATGTCCCACAAAAGCAAAGAAGAAGAGTCCACTTGCACTTGGGGCCTAAATGGGGAATGGATCCCTTCCATATCCAGCTGCTAGAATTGAGCAATGATGGCCTTATCTGTGATTTTTTTGCATAGAATATTTTGATCTTGGCAGAGGTCTTGCGCTTTAAGTATTTTATCGTTTTCAATATTTTTTTTAGGTCATCTTCAAGTACTTTATGTTATAGTCGGGAAGTCTCATCTCATCTCATCTACCTGCTGCTTTCATTTTAACAGCGAACTGTATATCTGCAGGTAAAAGGTCTAACTTTTTTACACGGCATCTGCTGGCTTTCGGCATGTTTGCCAGCATTTCATCGAGCGCCATAAATCAGCATGTGGGGCGTAAATATTATATGGGACACGGCACGTGCGCGTTTATTTGATTATTCCAGCCTCGGTTCTTAACTACTGGAAATACTGGAATCAGTGGTTGTATTCTGCGTTCAAAAGACGTCCATCTCATCTGGTCCAATCCTATTTACACACCCGGCAAGGATAAATTCCCCTTCCTGCATTAAATCAAGCGTGTCTCGGCACACTTCAGTCACTTTTTTCTCTTAAGAGACTCGGCGGTGGGCTGCGTTTGTTTACTCCCGGGTGGGACATTTCCATTTGAATAGATGTGTCCAATCTGCACTTTTGTGCAAATATTTCATCTTTAAAGACTCACAGGTGACATATGAGTATATGAGTAGTGTGTGTGTTGTGTTTACGTAAGCGGCGCAAATCTCCACAATGGCCGTTCAATCATGCCTTTTTACGTGGACACTTATAGAGAAACGTCTTTGCCGCCGTTGTGTGTCGGGTGCATGCTAATCCCGTCATCCAAAGCCTTCAAAAAGGTTGAACTTTGGACTTCTCCTATATATGAAAGATCAACCTTGCCCGGAGCGCTGATAGGATGAAATATTGTCAGCATCCCCAAAGGAAGGCGTTGTTGGCGGTGGTAGGTGGTGTGGGGTGGGGAGGACTTCCATCTGTGTGCTGCGTTCAAGGACAACAGTGTTATCCAGTTTGGAAGCGTATGAAACGAACCAGTGTAGTCGCCGGGGTGTAGAACTGTGGGATGCGACTGTCGCCCCGCCAAGCCGAGCGCGATGCGGCGGATTAAGCGGGATACGCACATAGCGACCAGGCTGAATTTCAGCATTTCGATCATCGGAAGGACCTAAAAGATTATGATGAGCGATTATCTTCTGGCGGGGGATGTAATTATTGTTACGACCGGCTCAGATAAGGGAAGGGAAGTAACACAAACACAGAGAAATTTTATAAACGGTTGAATCAAAATTTTTAAAAGTTTTAATTTGGTTTGTAGGTGGTTGACGATGGTAATAAGTGGCGATGACAGTAGTTGAGCACCCAAATGGCTTTTAACAGAAACTACTGTTATAAATCAAAACAAATGAAGGAACAAATGGAGTACAAAAAAAAACACGAATACACCAAAGCACTAAAGGTTTAACCAAACAAATACACAAAACTCAAAGTGCTAAAGCAAAAGAATACACACTAAGGGGAATATTCACTAAGAATGCGCTGCGTCCACTAATAGCGCGAAATATTGCACCACAACTGCACCCGCAGTCTGTGCTCAGTTACCCACCTATTCACTAAGGATTTTGCTCTAATCATATACCGGCGCAAACACGCCCACAAATTCTAACAGCTGGGAGCAAATTTGCACCTGATTTGCCACACATGGCAATGGATTTGTGCCAAGAACATGGTTGTTATAGTAACAGTTGCGAGAAAGATGACATTATCAGAAAGCGAGGTTGGACCGAGAGGTGCGCGTTTTCCTCATTAAGATGTACCTAGCAGAGGACAACGATGTCATAAAGTACGAATTATTGGTGCGATCATTTATTCAAAATATATTTTCAGAGGTTGATGTGGAGGTATGCATCTGGCACATAGAAATGATCGTAAAATGACCCCCCCCTGCTGCACTGCTGTCATGATCCCGGGATCGAGGGTGCGTCAGGTTAATACATGCTTTCCATAAATGTTATTTGCAAGCTACGTGTTGCTATTTGCGCTAGCGTTAGTGAATTAGACACTGCATATCAACGAGTCTCATTTGCATTGGGGTGGGCATATTTTGCGTCAAATGTATGCAAATTTCCTAATTTACATACGCGCAAATAACACCGGCGCGCCGTGACACAATCTGGTTGGAAGCGCACTTAATGACGGATTTCCCCATCTGTGCGTGTTTAGTGAATTAGGCGCTCCCGGATTGCTCCATTTTTACCGGTTAGCACCGCGCAAAGGCTACGCAAACCTTTCTTGAATCTACCACTCAGCACGAACCGGCTTAACAAATGAATACACAAATGGCTTCAACGAGTGTCTCAATTATACACAAATCAAGAGACACGTAGTGCAGTGGTGTCCAAACTACGGCCCGGGGGCCATTTGCGGCCCGCCGTCCACTTTTTAGTGGCCCGAGACGTATGCTAAAAATGACATTTGACTCAGTTCAAATAAAATAAAAACAAAAATGCTTGGAGATGGTCAAAGTAAGAAGGGAGGGTGTCGTAAAACACAGGTGCTATTAAAGCTTATTTTAGTTCACTAAAACTAACAAGAAAAAAAATAAAATTCAAAAAAACAATTTCGTTAACATAATAAAATAAAAACGAAGATGCTTTTTAAAAAAAGAAAACTAACTGAAACTACTTTTTATGTTTACTAAACTAACTAAAATAAAACAAACAAAATAAAAAATTATGTGCACAAATAATACACATTAAAAAAAAACTAAAACTAAACTGAAACAAAGCATTTATTAAAGAACTAAAGCTAATAAAAAAACTAACAGAGGAGGGTGGTCCCTGAAAACTAATTAAAACTAACTAAATTTAACACTCAAAACTAAATAAAAATTAAAATGAAAAATTCCAAAACTATAATAACCCTAATGCCATATTACAAATAAATTTGTTTATATACTGTAGCATTTTAAATAGCATTCTAAATATGCAAAAGCACAAATAAATTATTTGTACAATTTTTATTACTAAACACAATTTCTCTTGATAACATGATGTGGCCCTTACGTCCTTCTGATTTTCTGTATGTGGCCCTCAAATGAAAAAGTTTGGACACCCCTGCACGTAGTGACACGAGGCGATCTGCACTGTTAAGTTCAGACGCCCAGAGGGACTGAAAAGCAGCGCTTTTATTTGAGGCAGTCCGGCCAGGTGTAGGTTTGTGATTGGAGCTGCTCATCCGAGTCGAGGACGGACGCCACCCAGAAAGATCGCGCTGGCACAGCCGTCCGCTGGCACATTCAAAGCTGCCTTGAACAAAAACGGGCACCAGACAACACGCACACACTCGGGAGCGGAAGACTTCGGCGGGCCCGAGCCGACAGCCGTAACATATTATCATATTTTATTTTCCCTCTCCCTGATTTGTTTGCAAAACAGTCACGGCCAACAATCATAAACGTTAAACCGGATTGATATTTACAATCACAAATTCCCTTCATTGTAATCAATGTCAGATCGGCCCAATTCTCCACTCTTTCTTCTTCTATGTATTTCCCAGCAGTCCTTATGCACTGTGGCACTCTGCTGCCTCTCATTGGTCAGTCTTGGTACAACATACAAAGTGCATACTGTGATTTTCTTTTTTTTTTTTCTTCTTTCCCTCGTTAAGTGTGGGGTCTCATTCATAAACTCATTTGTCGTGAAACATTCCGTATGTGAGTCACTAACTCCTCGTTTGACTCATTCAAATTTACATGGGTTTTTTTTCCGCCAGGCCTTTTGACTAACAACTGCGGCAAGTGTCGATTTGTTTGCTTCTTTCCCACCCGTGCTCATAAACGGCACGGTTAATGTGATTTGATGTCATTCGGCTCACAATGGGTGTTTGCTTGCTTATCTATTAATCTGTCTCTCTTTGGGCCTCTTCAATCAAATGCTTTTTGTCTTTGCAACCTGCTTTCGTATTTTCATCCTCTCAAGTCCGCAATGGAAATTTACCAGAGCAGGCTGCTACGTGTGAGCAGATGATGAAGATCATTTCTTGATGAGGCAGCATGTGACTCATGGTTGAACGCCGTGTCCCGCAGTGGCTGCCTCAGTTTCAAGTTTTGGGGTTCAAATCTTGGCCCCAATGTGGAGTTTGCACGTCCCCGTGTTTCTGACACTTTCTCATCTAACGTCATCTGGGATATGTTCCAGCTCATTACTTTACTTACCTTTTTTGAAAATCCACAAAACTGCCTTGACACCTTTGCAGTCGGAAAGAAAATCCGTACGGTTTCAGGAGGGACTGTTTCTGATTAAGCACGGTTAGCAAGTGAGTCTCAGTTTTAACAGGTCGGGATTGGAAACAAAAACATGACTGTTAGCTTCTTCGAAAGCTTGAAATTGTCCATCAGTGTGAATGCGATTGTAAAAGATAGTTTGACCAGAGTGTGCCTCGCCTCTCTTGCCTACAGTCAGCTGGGGCAGGCTTCAGCTCACTTGTGACCCTTACAAAGGATAACGTATAGAAAATGGACAGAAGGTGTCAGCGGTTTTCAAGCACAAGATTAATCAGAGGTGGCCGCTCCAAATTGTGTGTTCTGTCTACAATCCTGCTCATTCATCAATAAATATATCGGGGCTTGATGGTTGCACCTTTTCCGTGATATACCAGCACGGTTTTTGATGGGAGGAATTTCAGCACTATTCGACAGTCGCCGCTTGACAGCCGCAGGGTGCTTGTTTTTTTTTTCGTTTTTTTTTTTTTGCTTTAATGGACTACGTTTCTGACAGCCCCATTTTGTTCAGTTTTGGTCACTGTTGGACAGTCTGCAATGGTTGTCAACGTGGAGCCCGCAGATGTGTGAGAGAGTCGGCACTTGTTTACAGTTGCTTGTTTACTTCCAAACGTCACTTGAAAGCAGGGTTATTATAATTTTGGGATTTTCATTTTAGGTAGTTGTGATTTTTTTTCAGTTTTGCTTTTTAAATTTAGTTTTATTTAGTTTTCAGTGTGATACTGTTATTTTGTAATTAGTTTTAATTATGTGAAAAATTCTTAGTTTTAGTTTACTTTTAGTTAGTTTCAGTATTATTTTTATTGTATTTTTTAAAAAGTGTATTACTTGTGCGCAATATTTAAAAAAACAAAAAACAAAAAGCACCATGGTAAAATTAGAAAAGTAACAGTAACGTTAAATGGAAAAGCATCTTTTACACTCACTCCCAATCCGGGTCATGGCACCACTTAAACGGTGGCATTTCTGCGCTGTACACACACTCCTGGTGGGCGCCTGGTGACTGCTGAGCTAAAAACCCGGGCCGCCAACTCGATGACCAGAACCCTTTTTGAAGGTTTTGAGGAGTGGCATTTTCCTGATGTAAAAGTTGGCATCCCCTTATGTCTGAATGGAGAAGATTTTGTTGGTTATGATTGCACTATTATTGTTTTATGTTATTTTTTTTAGACTGTGTATAATAATATTTTCACACTTTCACACTGCTCGATTATGGGGAAAAATAATAATCGATTATTTTGGCAATAATTGAAATCATCGTTATTCAAATGATTATTTTTTGGTACAGAACAAAATGTTTTCACATTTAAAATATATATTGTATAATAAAAGATCAATTTAAAAAAAATGAATAGATACACAATAATTATGTATGTTCTTTTGGACCAAACATAATTTATAATATTTATGTATTTATTTATGTATGTATGTATGTATGTATTTATTTATTGACTTATTTATGTTGGCAAAAACTTGAAGTGCACTGTGCAGTAGGATGATCATGTATTTTTTGGTACAAAACAAGAAAATGTTTAAAAGTAAAAAATAAATAAATAAATAAATAAATAAATAAGACAAATAAAATGATTTTATACAAGTTCCTTTTGGATGAAAAAATAAAATAAAATTAGTTATTTTAAACATTAAAAAAAGAAAGGTGTAAAGGTATAAATTTAAACACCTCAAAAATTATTATTAAAGGGATACTTTACTTACTGAGCCATTTTTGGCAGTCAAACAATATTTTGCCTATAATAAATTTGATATTTTCATTATTTTTCATGTACAATTAGTACCTTTAAAAACACATTTTGCAGCTTGCTGTCGACTGAAAATGACATCACAAGGGCTCAGGTAATCAATCACAGCTCAGCTTGTGAATGTCACATGACGAAACCTAGAAAACAGGTGAGCTACGATTGGTTACCTGAGCCCTTGTGATGTCATTTTCAGTCGACAGCAAGTTGCAAAATGTGTTTTTAAAGGTAAGAATTGTACGTGAAAAATAATGAAAGTATCAAATTAATTATAGACAAAATATTAACTTTTTAATGCTATAATAGGTTAAATAAGTGAAGTATCCCTTTAATTAATATATATATATATTTTTTTACGATTATGCTGATTTTGTAATTGTGGAGTGTAGTAATTGAGATTGTAATTGAATTTCGATTCATTGCACAGCCATACTTATTGCGGATGTTTACATGTTCAAATTTCTCTTTCCTGTGTTTTTCCAGAACGCATTCCACCTGCAAATGTCGGCCCGCGTGCCTCCGTCCTCCCTTGGCGGCCTGTTACTGGCCGTCCTGCAGGGGGGTGACGGAGACCGGGACAGGGGCGGCTCGGAAGAGGGCAGGTGGGGCGGCGCGGCCGTGCTTTGCCCCGGCTGGGAGGAGGGCAGCGACGGTCTGCTGTCCCACCTGCAGACCCACAGCGGGACCGCTTGGCAACTATGGGACGTGGTCAATCTGACCCACGTGTCAGGCGGCGGCGGACGGGGCGAGGCCAGCGAGGAGAGGCGGGAGGACCAGAGGGAGGAAGAGGTCCTAAGGATCCTCTCCACGCGTTTGCTACGGGCCGCCTCCCCCGTCTCCAGCGTCCTCCTGCTGGGCTCGGACCCGGAGTGTCTCTCCTCGGTGCTGCGGGTGGCCCAGCGGCTGGCGCCGTCGCTGCCGGCGCTGCAGTGGATCATGGGGTACCCGCTGTCGCCGGACTCACTGCATACCTTGGGGGGTCCCCTGGGCCTGCTGGCGTACGGGGAGGTGGGACGCAAGCCCATCAGCTTCTACATCCGCGACGTGCTGCAGCTGATTGGCCGAGCCGTCACCGTGGCGGCCGTGGCCAGGCCCGACTTGGCGCTGGTACAGAACATGGTTAACTGCTACGACAAGCCAACGCGACGAGAACTGCCTTCTTCGGGGCGATACCTGTCCAGGTACTCTTCCACGTTTCATCAAAATCAAAATAGATTTTTTTTTAAATCATCAATTTAGATTATTATTATTATTATTATTATTATTATTATTATTATTACTAACTGAATCAGTTTTACGGCATTATCAGTGTGTGCATTCTGACCAAAAACGTGATCTATTAAAAAAAAAAAAAAAAAAAAAAAAAAAAAGCTTCATTAATATAAAATTTTGAATACAAACGATTAATGATGTTATAAATACACAACAAAAATACTTTTTTTAAATATTTTTTTTATAATATATATAGATATAGAGAACTTTACAAAAAAACTGAGGCTACATAAAGTAAAAATCAAACATAAAAATGAAGAAAGTTAAAGCAATAAATAAACTGTAATCACAATAAAAATTGTGTGTAAATGAGAATACCACTAAACTGGATTTATAAATAAATCTATTAGTGGGAAGATAAGCTACTTTTGAAAAATAATGTCATCAATATGTGAAGGAACATCCAAATAACACATATTTTATTTATATTATTTCCAAATGTATGCAAGTGAATAGAAAATTTGTAATCAATGCGTAGATTCTCATTATGATTTTATTAAACTTAAATGACATTTTTTAAACTCTAAATGAAATTGTAATCAAAAATATCAAAACATAAAATTTCATCAGTTATTTCAATGTGAATACTCATCATTATGCAAAGTAAATTTCATTCTATTTTTTTAACGTAAACAAAAGTGTGCAATTAACATAAATGTCCATGAAATTGCATCAATTCTTTTGGGTCAATATAATGATTTTTGTAAAATGTGTACTTTGAATCAAGGAACAAAATTTTATGAAACTTGTACTCAAAATGTTTCACCGAGAATATTTTTTTCAAAATGTGAAATTTCATCATAATTGAATTAAAATTGACTTAAATTTTAATAAATATTTTAATGATACTATTTATTTATGTATGTATTTGTTTGTTTGTTTTGGAAAGTCTGTTTACATTTTTTGAACAATGACCGTATGAAAATACAGGGAACAACATGACATCATTATTGCCCTATTTGCACACCCAAATTTAATATCCTGTCCCACGTGTCAAGAACTCTCCCAAAAAGTATGTTTTTCAACTGGTTTGCTTGGCAAGTGTCATACAGCGCAAATGTTTGGCGGCCTATTAGCTTTTTTTGAGTGACAAGTTTGGTGTGAGGCTGCTGCGGCTCCGTTTCCGAGCCCCATTTTTGTTTTTTGTTTTTTTTTATTCCCCACAGCAGCGTGGGCTGAATGGTAGTGTGGGGCTGTGAGTGAGGAAGACGCTGGGGTGTCATTGTCACTGCTTCTGCCGCTTTTTCTTCACTTCCTGCAGATTTAAAAGAGCATCTGACAGCTTCCAAGGGTTCCTGTCAGGCTGCCTTCTATTCACACACACACATACACGCGCGCGCGCTCACACACACATTTTGAGCTACATATTAAGCCATTAACATTTCCCACTTAAAGCCGAACAAAGCTGCGATCCTGTCATGTTTACACAGCTCTCTGTGCTGTGAGTGATGCGCGGAAACATCAACGTGACACCGCATGGACTTGCAGCATTCTGACAGTTGATGTGGAGGTTATTTTTAAGAAGACACAATGGATGAAACGGCGTGTATCTTATCCACTTTTTTTTTCGGGTGGTGAGGGAGGAGGATTTGCATCAAGGAGTGATGCGAGCACCAGCTGAGCGCCATCATCAACAACGTAATCGCTAACTGGAGAGTCGCCGTCGTCTGCGGTTAAAGCGAGCGCGGGTCGTGCCAGAACAATTTTGAGTAGGAGGCTACGGGCGAGAACGAGTCGAGAGAGTGTCGGGGGGTTACAAGGCAATGTGAGCAGAAGACTCTGTTGCCAGAAGTGGAGGAAGCAGTCTGTTAAGCTGTCTGTGGTGAAGTCTACAAAATGACATTGAGAAGTTGTCCTGCAAATTTTCCTGGCTAGACGTAGAGGTGGCGACGTTGTGAAAGTTAATATAGTCAGCTTGCAATTCACCATGTACTTGTGGATTTTTTTTTTGGAAACTATATTCACTGAAGAGACTGCAATGTTTATTTCCTAATGAGAGAAACTATATAATAATACTTGCAATCACCATTTTAGGAACTAGTAATTAGAAATTAGAAGAATAGAAAATTGCTTGGTAACAGTATCATTTGATGACAAAAAAGTTGAGTGGTTGAATGCTATTGGTCTGGAAAAAAGAAGTGGTATTGAACGTCCATACTAGCTACAGATATTTCTGGTAATAAAATCAAGTCCTCCTCACCATTAGTTGGCGCAATAACACATTGGCGTTTAACACATTGGCAAATCATTACAACGATGGCTGTGTGAATATAGTCAACTTGCAGTTCACCATACACCAAACTTGACTACTTGTGATTTTTTTTCCTTTTTAAGTTCTGTGTTTTTTTTGTGGGAGCCAACTCGGCCACTATTTGCTAAAGAGTGCAATATTTATTTCCTAATAATGAGAGAAACTATACATTAACATAATAATAATAATAATAATAATAATAATAAATACAGTAATTAACATTCACACTTTTCTAAAAACGAACTAATTGGGATATTATAATTTACTGTTCAAGCCTATTACCGGAATGTAATGCATTTACAAGGTATGAGACTTATTTGAAGGTATATCCTTGTAATGGCCATTTTAGGAACTTGAAATTAGAAGAATAGAAAATTGCTTAGCAATATCTCTGACTACTCAGAAGTTGAGTGCTTTACTGCCATGGGTCTGGCAAAAAAGTGGCATAAAATGTTCATACTAGCTACCGATACTTCAGTCAATAAAATAAAGTCCTCCTCGCTAGTAGTTGGCACAATACTGTGGGGGTTTAACACATCAGTGAATCAACATATGAGTCAGAAAGAAATGTGTTTATTGTTCATTATCATTGTGTTAACTGAAATTATTTGTATCAAAAGTACTAGTGGTATATGCAATCGGTATTAGTAAGTAATCAAGGTCTGACAGAGAGGAAGATACATATAAAGCTCAAGAATGCCACTGCCACTTCATTTATATTCCACCTTACAAGGCCCTCAAATCGCTTTACATTTTGACTACCCATTCACCAGGAGCAATTGGGGGTTCAGTATCTTGCTCAAGGATACTTCAATGTGGTCACAATGGCATGGGATCGAACATGCAACCTCTGGCTTGGGAGGCCACTACCATACCATGCTGCCCCCAAGAGAAAAAGGTCATTTGAAGGCATGGGGGGGGGGGGGGGGGTCAAGGTACAGTGGGGGATCACTGTCACCACGCCAAGAATAAACTTATAGCCTTAAAAAGGTGGAGAAACTTGGGCTGCGGTTGTATTTCAGCTGCCTGTAATAATCATAAAATACACCGCTGCTTATTCCCATGAGAACATTAAAGAGAAAATACACACACGGGCACACGGGAAGCCGGAAGGAGAGGAAGAAAAACACAAATTAAGTCACAATGAAGTCGAAGCAGCCCCGTGGGGGGGGCGGGGAGTTTGATGGAGAGGAATCTGAAATCGCTGCCATCTCACCGGACACTGATTCCATCCCCGCCAGAGATTAAAAGCCCCGAAAACAAGCTCAGTCGGGCGTCATCCCCGAGGGGAGTAAACTTTTCCCTCCGGAGGAAGATGGAGCGATAAGAGGGCGAGACGAATGCCCGAGACTCTCTTATAGAGTCATTACTTACCAGGGCCGCTTTGTTGACATTCACTCTTGAGCGTGGCAACGGGCGGGCCAGGTGTTATTGACAGGGAGTCATTCCTCTCTGACGCTGCCGGGGATACTTATCAACATGCCCCGCCGCATCCACTCATCCATTAGAGGTGGCCTGCGGCCTGGCACAAAAAACATATTGAGGCACCCCAAGGATTCCTGACACTTGAATCTCAAAAGGTGGAGAAAAAGGACTTTGACTTTGATGTGAGTTTTAATTTCTTCGTCACATATGTTGTCCGTGATCTGGCACAAAAACATATTTGGAGGATTCTACGCATCTATTCACATAAATCTCAAAAAGTGGATATAAGACCTTGATCAGAAACATGAGCTTGAATTACTTTGCCACATACGGGACAAGAGTGTTGGCTGTGTCCCAGCACAGCAACATAATGAAAAAACAAGATTCTACACTTATCTTTTGGGGGGGAAAAAAACGGGACGTTGAAGAGATGTGAGATTTAATTTCTTTGTCGCATGCGGGACAAGAGTGTGGGCCGCCTTGATGAATCATCTGTCTTTTGCTATATGATGATTCAGCCGTGCTATTACCATGAATGATTTCAGCATCCCGGGCCGGGGAAGCACTCGCGCTTTTATTGTCGAGGCGGCTGATGAGGAAACATAAGCGGCAGGCAGCGGGGATGACACCAGGTGCATTTGGAATAAGATTTTTGCGGGAGACGGATTATATAAATTGATTATCGCGCCGTTGAAGTAAATAATGACGCCGGGGGCAAAAAAAAAAAAAAAGAACCGGCGGAATTCGCAAACGGAAGAAGACTCGGAGCTGAGGTTAATGACCCGTGTGATCAATCTAATCTTTTTATTTCACGAAGCATATCTCATGCTTAATGGGGAGGGGATTACATTCTACACACGTCGATTCCAGTGTTGAGCCCATGATGGGAGAGTCTAAAACAAGGAAAGACGAGGTAATCTCCTAGCCGGAGATCATCGACAGTCCACGCACGGTTCACCGCTGATATCCGACGCGGTGATCCCTGCATTCTTTAACATTTAAGCAACCTGCTGTACCGTTTCCAGGAGCCCAACACCAATCATGATCTGATCAAACGTTACTCACGAGGGTTCAACTCTAGACTCCGCCCCCCCATTGAAAGGCTAAGACACAAACTAACATTGCTCACGCAGTTCAAGAGGCCGTGCGCGGATTCATGTGCTGACCAGATTTTCTCATCCTAATGTATTTTCCAGTAAAGGTCCACTGAGCGAGTGAGGCGCATAGCAATGTCTTGTTGGTACGGACTTTTCCAATTCGGAGAAGACCCCGCGCTGCTCCACATTAACTTTTAATTATGACTTTCCGGGAGATGCAATTCCCCCAACCGAGATGACTCGCTAAAGCTCCGCTATCAGACCGTGGCCCTCTGCAATATCCTTTCTAACCTTTTGATTGCCTCTTTCCCAGTTTTCCGTTCCTTCATTTGGTTAGTCGGGCTGTTTATTCTCCTGGTGGCGCGGTGACCAAGTGTTTACCACGACTGCCTCACAGTTCTGTGGTTCGAATGTCGTCTTGGGCCTTCCTGTGTGCAATTGCATGTTCTTTCCATAAGCACTCAAGCTTCCTCACACATACCAATAAGGTGTTCTTAATCACAACTGACAAGATGGCCAAACGATTACCTGCTTAGAGATCCGGGCAATTGATTTTAGAAGACAAAGATGCTTTTGATGATGATGGTAGAGTAGTGTTTAGCACGTTTGCTCCACTATTCAGAGGTTCGGGGTTTGAATCTCGGCTCCGACCTTCCTGTGTAGCTTTTGAATTTTCTCTCATCTGGTACTCTGGATTCTTCCTAACCTATATTGCCTGCAGATGTGAATATGACTGTAAATGGTTGGTTGACCATGTGAGTGGGTGGCGACCAGTAAAGGGTGGCCAAAGTGATCTGGGAGAGGCTCTCCAGCTCACCCACAACCCTAACGAGGCCAAGCATGATGGAAAATGGATAATGTCTAATGCAATGTCTTTTTTTTTTATGGATATGAGAGCAATGCGAGCTATTGGAAGGACGACTGAATTTCCCCATGGCGATAAAGTCTTCACCCACAATATCATGATTCATCACTCGTGCCCAAACTATATTGAAAAGTTTTCAAGCGATCATTTTTTTATGAGGTTCTTCAGTGAACTTACTAACAATAATGTTCGCACATGTGGGAAATGAGAGCCATAGTCACTGTTGTTTTTCAACCATTTATTGGGCAACGGGAGAACAGTACTTTTTTTTTTTTTGACACATTTACAAAGTCTTGATAATGTTTGTTTTAATATGTTTACATGTACTTTACTAAATTTATGTGTGGATCTCTCTATCTACTACTAGGTTTTTCTCCAACACCTCCTTCACTGGTGCCACAGGCCTGATCCAGGTGGACGCCGGCCTCTCCAGAATACTCTCCTCACAGCTCTTCCACATCTGGAGCCTCAAGAGGGGCGCACTGGGGCAGCCGGCCTGGGTCACCGTGGGCCAGTGGTCCCGAGGCAGGCTGGAGTTGGAGGGCGGTGTCCATGGGCTCGTGGGAGGCTTCAGCAGCAGCCAAGGTCAAGGTCTTGGCGCCGGGGTCAGGGGGGGTGACGGTCAAGGGGACTTTAACGCCGGGGGACGCTGGAGGCCCGGACTTTCAGTGGAGGGGCACCGTCTGCGGGTGGTGACGCTAGTGGAGCACCCATTTGTGTTTACTCGCGAGGTGGACGAGGATGGGCTGTGTCCCGCCGGACAGCTCTGCCTGGACCCCAGGACCAACAGGACGGACGTGATACAAGGACTCTTCAACCAGCTGCATAACCCCAATGCATCGGCAACAGACTGGGAAGGCATTAGTGAGTTAGCTTTCAGTTTGGTTACTCAGACTTTGATTACAAACTGATAGACTTGACATACTTGGGTCCAAATACCCCATATGAATTGACCCGTGAATTTTGAAGAGTCCCCTGATGAACACCATCGGAATAATCTTGAACAAGCGAACCTTGTTCAATTCCATTTGTTCTTTCTTTTTCACTTCTTCTAGCTTGTTTATGTAGGTTTCCTTTTAACTGAGGGTCTGGACCAAGGTTGCCAATGCTAACCCTAAACCTCAGCCACTACCACCCTATTAACTCTTCTCATTAACTCCTAACACCCAACCATTAACCCTACTACTAACCCTAATTATTGCACCTAAAACCTATCCTTTTACAACAACACCAAACACTAACCCCCAGTGTCATGTGACATTTTTTATTGTATTGTTGGCTAACCCACTTACCCCCAATGCAATTGATGAAAAAACCTTCCCTTGAGACCAGCAATGAGTTGTTGATAGTCTGAAACTAGTTTTGCAAGCTAAGTGCGACAACAAATCAAATCTTATTTTGGCTTTAGGTCTGAACCAGCGCAGTGTGAAAAGGGTGTTACACGAGAGTCAGCATTAATCTCACAGTTCGGCGCGACATCAGAATTCAGTTCACGTCACCGTCTTCCCATTTGCAGGCCTTCCAGAGGACCTGCGCAAGTGCTGCTACGGCTACTGCATCGACCTGCTGGAGAAGCTGGCGGAGGACATGGGCTTCACCTTTGACCTCTACATCGTCGGGGACGGCAAGTACGGAGCGATGAGCGGCGGCGGCCGCTGGACCGGCCTGGTGGGAGACCTGAGGAGCGGCACGGCCGACATGGCGGTCACCTCGTTTTCCATCAACTCAGCCAGGAGCAGAGTCATTGACTTCACTTCGCCCTTCTACTCCACCAGCCTGGGCATCCTGGTACGGTGGCTCGCGGTCATCATTAGTTCAATTTGTGGTATTTTTGGCATCCTAATGATGGCGCGGAATGTAGGCCATGTCTGACAATGTGCTAACATCTTCAGTCAGCTCTCTGTCTTGCTTTTATTCAGCCAATGATGGGAAGTAATCAAGTAGAAATACTTTTGGTCGATTTTTTTAGGTTTCTTTTTTTGATTATTTACTTGATTAGGAGTGTGAGTAGTTTTTACACCTTCAGCATTGTCATTTCTACCACATTGTGAATGTGGTCGGCCGCCCCCACCGCTTGATTTCACCCTTTGGCCCCTCTCATCCAGCAACAGGAGTTCATTAGTGAGTGAATAATTAGTTTCGCTTTACGCCGGGCCTATTAATTATGGAAATTCCAAAAACGAGCAGCAGTTTAGACGCCGTAACGGCTCGAAGAGACGGGCGGGAGGAGACGTCTGAGCGGAGCCCCGAGACACGCTGCCGTTATTCGTTTGATTTGTTAACATCTCCCCGTGCGGCCGATGCACTGCGATGTATAATATGATCTGACAGTAGGGTCCCATTTCAGAATAAAGGCTCATCTGTCTGTAAGAAAAGGAAAAAACTCCCTTGCCCTTTCAGAGTAGACAAATTGTGCAAAATGGAAAACTACGTGGATGGTTTTTACAAGCTAATTACGGCTGGCTGTGTTTACCGACAAGACACCTCAGGCTGGTGGTAAAAATATGATGCAGATACTGAAACGGCTCTCTCAAGGATTTCGGAGGAAAATGGTACACAAAGTTAGGCGTGTAACTGGGTCTATTTTACAGCGCAGTGAGCACTCGTGGACTTGCAAAGGCACTAACAATATTTGGTTCTCCCAGGTCCGCAGTCGGGACACCGCAGCCCCCATCGGTGCCTTCATGTGGCCCCTGCACTGGTCCATGTGGGTGGGCATCTTTGTCACGCTGCACCTCACCGCGCTTTTCCTCACCTTGTATGAGTGGAACAGCCCCTTTGGCATGACCCCCCATGGGCGGAACAGGGTGCGCGTGTTCTCCTATTCCTCCGCCCTCAACCTCTGCTACGCCATCCTGTTTGGCCGCACCGTCGCCACCAAGGTAACATTGTAATCATCTCCTTGATCGATGGGCATTTTGTTTAGAGCAGGTGGGATAAGAAATGGAGGAAAGGCAATAGGACAGAAGCAGTTAAGGTAATTCCGAAGAGGATTTAAAAGGGTTTTGCAGCACAATGACAAAAAAAAAATACAAAAATATAACCGGGGAGCAAAGAAGATTGATTGAGGGCCAGGTTAGACGTTAGGCAGTGATGAAGTAGGGAGCCACGGGGAGGATAATGCAAGGGTAAGTGTCTCGACAGAGATTGGAAGAGTTATGACCGACATGATTGGGATGGATGAAGTTTGTGGGGGGGGGGGGAACGGAGTGGAGATTGACTCCACGAGAGAGAGTCGCACAAAATTTGAGACAGGTGAGAGTCCACAAAGAACAGAGGGTCGTAATGAGAGCACTGACAGAAGGCTGCCCACATTGGGTTTAAAAGGTTAATGGGGTAAGCGGGAGATGAGAAACGGAACTGGCCCAGGGTGACCAGGCAGTGGTCATGGTCGTGTTAACGGGAGACCAATGTTCTCTTCCCACTCTGTCCATGACAAATGTATCACCATTATGATTTACGAGCAAGGCCGTAAGGTTCCCTGACAGATTTTAGGCCCAAGTGAATAAAATGTTGCAGTTCCTAAAAGTGTGTGCTTCTGAGGAACGTGTGCAATGTAAAACTTTATGCACTTGAGTCCCTCAAAGGTCGGCTGGCCCGCTGCTGACTATCAAACGAGATTGGGAGAGTTCCTCAATTTGCACACTGTCAAGTGAGGCCAGTGGTCTGTTTGGTAAAGATCTCCAGACACGTCAACCTGGAAGGAACCCTTATGGTCGACTTAGAATTAATCAACGACCAGTTTTGCAGTATTGGACTGTTATGGTCATAAACTGGTTGAAACACATTCCCACCCTCACCCGTGGTGATAAGCAACATTCAATCTAATACAAAAGACGGAGTCTATTATCCTTCACTGGGTCTTGTTTATGAGGGTCATCTGTAGAGATTGGTGCAAGGAGCCTGGTCAGAGAGACGCTAGTTAAGGGATCTCAGGCATCTGTCATCTGTAGATGCCTTTCTGGTGAGGTTTTCAAGGCAGGTACAACTCGTGGGAGACTCTGGGCTAAACTTACAACTCTCTGGAGGAATTATACCCCTCAGTGGGCCTTATAACTCTTCAGTATCCTCCCCGTACTTCTTCCCCCATGATGTCATGACCAGGATAAACATAAATAAATGGACCATTTTAGTTCAAATATGAGTCACTCTTATCCTCCCAGTGGAGCTGTAGAAGTTGTCCAGAGACAGTTTGTCTCCTTGGTTACGTATTCTGTGCATATCCAAACCATAGGAGACTCTCTGGAGGGACGGTGTCACTAAGTTCTCCGAGAAGCCTTGGTATCCTCCCAAGATTTACCCACATGACTCCCACCAGTATAAACGGAGGGAAAAGGATGCACAAATGCATAATTAAATCTGGTCAGTCCTCATCATATCCTACCAATGGAGCTGGAGATGTTGACTGAAGATAAGTCCGTTTACATGGTTATGTGTTTCACAAGGGTTGAGGAACAAACTCACGACCTTCAGCTTGGGAGACTGCTACTCCACCACCTGAGCTATGCCACTCCAGTTAAGTGTTCCAGCTTCCAGGCTGTCAAGTGGGTAGGAGATGTTGGCATAGAACTATGATGGCTCTGGAGGAATCATGTGCCTTAGTTGGCCTGGGCATACCTCCCCAAGATTTCTTCCCTCAATGTTCTGACCATTATAAGCAAAAAGAAATGGATGGATAAACGCATAATTGTAGTTTAAATCTTGTCACTCTCAATTGTGTCCCCCGGAGGCAGCTGAGGAAGTTGTCCTGAGACAGGTCACCTCCCTAGCTACTTGACCTGGGCATGTTCAACTGGTCAGCGTAAATCTCTGGAGTAACTGTGTCTCAGTTGGCCTGGGAACACCTCAGTATCCTCCAGAAACTTTTCCCCATGACTCTTAACAGGATAAGCGCAAGAAAATTGCCGGATAAACAGATCATTATCGTTCAAATCTTGTCACTCTGTCTTGGTATCCATATTGCTGAACTCTGCTGAACGCAAGGTCATTTTCAATCCCTATCCTCTTTATATCTGTTTTGAAAGCATACGCTCGCTCAAATTAATGCACGTTCACAAATCCAAATATGCAACATCAATGTCACTCACTGGAACGCCCCGCCGTGAGTTGGCAAGCCATCATAATAAACACACAATCCCCCGCGTGTCCCAAGAGAAAGCCTCGCAAATGACTCGGGGATGAACGAGAACAGAGGCCGAGTTATTAGTGAGACCTTCGCCTAATTGAAAGGTCGTGCCTTTGATCCTCTCTGATGAACAGATTTGCCCCCATTAGCAATCCCGCCACCCGTGAAAACGACTTCATCCAAGCGTCTTCTTGCACCGCATCTGAGCCAAACAATCACTTTCTTGGTGAGGCCAAGACACCAACGTCATTTAAAAGCTGCCAAGGAATGCTTTTAAATCCAATTAGCTACTGTAACTTACAGGAACATCCTGTATTAGTGTGAAGACAAGATCTAAACAACATTTTAATATTCTTAAAGGGGAACAAGTACACTAGGGGAACTAGACAACTAGGCGCACTAGTCTAAACAGACTATACTGACTCATTGTGGAATAAAAATTAGGTAGATTAATTAATCAATTTGCAGCCGTCTCATAGGTTTGCCATTTTGGCTAATACTGCTCTCTGCTGTTTACTGAAATTGATGTTGCAACTAGACTTTGCATCTAATTGGCTGGATGGGATCGTCAGATATTTAGCATTTTGTGAAAAGCTGGTGATCGGCTGTAATCTTATAATTTGCCCGATTGATCAATGATGTCATTGATCATATCCATGAAATAAAACATTACAACAAACGTTCCGTGCTGCCAGTGGTAATAATCCAAGGTTTCACAGCATATACAGTCAGATTTTTTTTTTTCAATTGTTTTCCAACATTTTTATTTATTCATTTATTTATTTATTTATTTGTTTGTTTGTTTGTTTATTTGGTGAGGGGGTGTTAATCCATTTTCAATGTGCTAAATGTTTTTTTGTTTTTTTTGTTTTTTTACCCATGCTTTTCAATAGCGAATAGTGGGGTTTGACTACAGTAAATAAACAAATTGTTTATATATTGGTCCATATTCAGATCGGATCTGTGATCGGATATCTTTATTTTATTTTATTTTTATTTTTTTTAACTCGTCGATGGCTTATCAGCTCCAAAATCCTGCCGGGGTAAAGCCTAGTCACAGCTGCATTGTGACAACATGGCCAAACCCAGAAAAACAGATAAGCCGTGACTTTCGCAATGCAAGTCCAAGAGCACTTTGACGTCAACTTCAGTCAGCAGCAGAGGGCGCTATTAGCCAAAATGGCACCCTGCTCAGTTGGTTGAAAACGGCTGCTTAAATCTTATTCCAAGAACGCAACATTAATCAGAATGAAATATTTATAGTGAGGGTGCATGCAACATATTCTTCCTAAGAAAATGTTTTTCATCGATGTCTGGTGTAATGTGTATGTTATGTAATTAATGTGATGATTAATGTTTTGCATGATAATAGCCAACTTGCAATAGAAATGAACATTTTTTTTTAATCTTTATTCATCCATATTATTCACTCTGATAAATAAACAAGTACAGGGGGAAAAATGTTTTTTAAGGGTGATTTTTTTTGTTTTTTTTTGTTTTGTTTTGTTTTTTTGGGGGGGGGGGCATATTATACATGGGTGCGTGTGATTAATGGGATTTAACGGTACTTGTCATGATTAATACAACAGCTCCTCTTGAGAGTTTTTCATGAGAACCGCTGCCATGCTCGATAGAAAAAAACGCACAACTGCGAGTAATCCATAGTAAAAAATAAATTTAAAAAAATAAAAAAATCCTGCATCGTTTTTGCTGCAGGGGGAACCCTGGAGGACAAAAGAAACAAACATGAATTCCCTCGTCTACTTTAAGATAAGGTGACCTTTGTTGTTATATCACCACAAAAAGGTCGCCATTGAGGTTAGGGGCTGATTAATGTTGTGCTGTTCACAGAAATTTCCCATCATTTCACCTTGTAATAAGCACTTACGACCCGGGTTTACGGTGAAGTGTGGAGTTTTTACAACGAGAGAAAGTCGTCCCGTCTTCTCTTACGCGAGGTGGATTTTAATTGGTGGAATAAATTATTGGCTTTCAAGGCTGGGGTGGGGTGGGGGGCGGCGTAAAAGTGGAGAGAGTTCCATCCCCGAGGCTGACAATTTCATGGAGAGACGTTCTTCCAAACAGCTTCCCTTTGTTGGATTTCCTTTAATACGCCAGGCCATCTTTTTTCAATTAACTTAATTGGGTGCTAATGTGGGATTTGTACAGTGGATAGAGAGGTTTAAGTGTGGAACTGAACTTCTGTCAATACCTGGAAGGCTCCCTTTAAAAAACAGAAAAAAAAACAAAAACAAAAAAACGGTCCTTTTGAATAAGAAAATGAGACCAAAAAAACTTGCTCCTCACCTTTGCCACTCTTCTTGTGAGGCTTTCGTTGTCCCCTCCCTCCTCCAGACTCCCAAATGCTGGACGGGTCGCTTCCTGATGAACCTGTGGGCCATCTTTTGCCTCCTGGTGCTCTCCAGCTACACGGCAAACCTGGCCGCCGTCATGGTTGGCGAAAAGACCTTCGAGCAGGTGTCGGGAATCCATGACGATAAGGTTAGACTCGGCGTATTAGACCGAGCAATAACTCCAACCTGTTTGCAAGTGTGTTAGATCGCCCAATAACTCAAACCTGCTAGTTTTTAAGACCGAACAATAACTTTTCCTAGAATGTATTGGAGAGACCAATAACTTGAACATGATTGTGTTTTAGAGTTAGTTACACAAAACAATAACTTGAACTTGTCAAAAGACTGGCCAATAACTATTAAGTTCATTAGACTGATCAATGACTCACATGTTAATCAGTACAAGTGTTTAAGACTCACAAATAACTCCAATGTGTGTATACAGTATTTTTTTTTAGACCAAACAATAACTCAAACCTGATAGTAAGTGTATTAGGCCACCCAATAACTGCATTAGTAAATTTGATAGCGCAACCAATAACTCCAAACTGTGTAAGTGTATAAGACAAAACAGTAACTTCAACCTGTCAAGTGACTGACCAATAATTCAATCCTATTATAAAGAGCATTAAGCTAACCAATGACTCAAATCTGTAAAAGTGCAGTAGACTGACCAATAACTTGAACCGATTGATTGAGTGCATTATGCCAACCAATGGTTAAAATAGGGTGGCACGGTGGATGACTGGTTAGCACGTTCGCCTCCCAGTACTGAGGACTTGGGTTCGAGTCCAGCCTTCCTGGGTGGAGTTTTCATGTTCTCCCCGTGCCTGCGTGGGTCTTCTCCGGGTACTCCTCCCACATTCCAAAGACATGCATGGCAGGTTAATTGGATGCTCCGAATTGTCACTAGGTGTGCTTGTGAATGTGGATGGTTGTTTGTCGCTGTCTGCCCTGCGATTGGCTGACAACCAGTTCAGGGTGTCCCCCGCCTACTGCCCAGAGCCAGCTGAGATAGGCTCCAGCACCCCCCGCGATCCTTGTGAGGAATAAGCGGTCAAGAAAATGGATGGATGGTTAAAATATTTACGTTTATTAGACCGACCAATAACTAAAACCTGTTTGTAAGTCAAAGTGAATTAGACTGACCAATAACTCAAACCTGCTGTTGAGTGTATTAGACCGACTAGTAACTCGAACAAGACATTGCACCCACCCCATGAAGCTTTTGCTAACAAATTCGAAAATACTTTCTGTGAACACATTCTGGATGTGAACAGATTTTTGATTTGGGGATTTTCTGTGCCATCATCCTCCCATTTCATCTTTGTGCCCGCCAACTTTTTTTTTTTTTTGTGTGCGTCTGAATCCGGCAGCTGCATCATCCCTCGCTGGGCTTCCGATTTGGCACGGTGCGGGAGAGCAGCGCCGAGGATTACATGAAGAAGAGCTTCCCCGAGATGCACGACTACATGCGACGCTTCAACCAGCCCACCACCCCCGAGGGCGTGCACATGCTCAAGTAAGACACAAGCGTCGCCACGAACCTTCAGTCTGCATTATGTGGATTAGATTGGCCCATAACTGCAAACATTTTCCAAACGTGTTCCATGACCAATAAGAAACCGATCAATAGCTCCCAAATATTGAATTAAATCGAACAATGACTCCAAAACAGTGGCCCAACCAACAACTTGAACATGTTACACATGTTAGCAAGTGTATTAAAACAACAACTCTGTAAGACCGATCAATAACTCAGTTATCATAGCAACAAAAAAACACACCTCAATTAAACCAAGATAAAACTCCAGACCAGCCGATGACTTTGCATGTTAGTAAGTGTAATAGACGGACAAAAAAGTTGAAGATGTCAGTAAGTGCATTAGACTAACCAAAAACTTGCTCATGTTAGTAAGTTTCAGTCCAACCAGTAACTCTGACATGTGTTAGACCAGTAGTGTCCAAACTACAGCCCGGGGGCCATTTGCAGCCTACCATTCATTTTTTAGTGGCCCGTGTCATATGCTAAAAATGCCATTTGACTCAGTTCAAATAAAATAAAAACAAAAATGTTTGGAGATGGTCAAAGTAAGAAGGGAGGGTGTCGAAAAAAAAGGTTAAAGGTTATTTTAGTTAACTAAAACTAACGAAATAAAACTAAAATTCAAAAAACTATTTCATTAACAAAATAAAATAAAAACGAAAATGCTTTTTAAAAAACGAAAACAAAAATGTACTTCGCTTTCGTCTTTGGTGTGATTTTTAGTCGGTTAATTTTGAATAATGACGTTTGAAAGTATGTCACTCAGAAGTGACGTAATCTAGCAACAGCCAATAGAAACGCACCTTCAGATGACGTTGCGTCCATGGTGTTTTTTTAAACACGTTAAAAAAAAACTAATACTAATACTGAAACTAACTAAAACGAAACTAAAACTAAACATTTATTACAGAACTAAAACTAATAAAAACTAACAGAACCACCCTGCAAACTAATAAAAACTAACTAAAATGAAAAATTCCAAAATTATAATAACCCTACTGCCATATTACAATTAAAATGGTTTATATACTGTAGCATTCTTCTAAATATGCAAAAGCACAAATAAATTATTTGTACAATTTTTAGGACTAAACACATTTTCTCTTCATGACATTATGTGGCCCTTGCATCCTTCTGATTTTCTGTATGTGGCCCTCAAATGAAAACGTTTGGCCACCCCTGTACTCGACTGACCAATAACTTAAACCAGTTAAGTCGAGTAAAGCCACCAAAGTGTCCCACCTTAAAGCGAGTGTCATAGCCCCACCAGTAACTCAAACTAGTAAGTGCAATAGACCGACCAATGACTCTTTGTTCCCCAAATTTTGCCGTGTGTAAAATGCTATCAGATCGTCTTCCTCATGCATAACAATTGAATTTGCGTTTGCATTTTTTTAAAGGCCAGCAACAAACAAACAGTAAAGCACACAATGTCACGCCTCCTTAATGGAAATCTTTATTTAAAAAAGGCAACACACACAAAAAGCTTGTGCAAAGTTTGCCGTTCAGGATGGAAACACGCATGCACAACAACCACCTTGTGTACAGATGAGCGTGCCGATTGGTCAAACACAAGAAGAAGAAAAGTTGGCAAACACAAATCAAAATCCAACCTTCAAGTGGGACAAGGTGAAGACACGCTGGATGCTGTCTGTGTGTGGGACAAATAATCAACTAAGGAGCTTGCTTTAATTTGAGAAAAAGAAAAAAAAAAGGTTATCGCAAGGTTCACAAAAATGGTTAAAATTAAATTATCTCATGTTTACTGCATTAATTCAGACACCCCCACTGGAATGATAACGGACCACCAAAAAAAAACACAAGCAATTAACTGAAGGTGAACACTAAAAGCTGAACTTTTTATGGACGCTAGAATACAAATTGCTTTCATTACGATCATCAGTATTTCATTTATTTTTTTATTTTTTTGTTTTGTTTGTTTTTTTGTTTATTTATCTTATTGGATTGGTCAAGAACAATAAAGTAAGTAGTAACCAGGGATAGTATAGTTAACAAAATAACCAAACCAAATAACTAAAACTAAAAAGAAAATTACTGAGTAAAATAACTTTTTTTTGTTTTTTTTTTGGTCCTTTAGCATTTACAAGAGCAAAATCAGCAAAACTCATTTTTCTTTAAATAAATCAAA